>NC_064850.1:15022500-15165000 GCF_024139225.1 Suncus etruscus | reverse complement strand
TGTAAAAAAAAAAAAACCAACCCTTGGATTCAAACCACAGAACTGAGTTGGCCAGAGAGGGTGTAGGGGCACAGACGGTGGAAAAGCTACAACAGACGGTGCTCGAGGAGATTTGGCATTCCAGTGATAGGCATGGTGTGACTACTTAATTTGGGAGAAGTGTGAAAACACAAAAAAACATTACTGAAACATATAGCATGGCAAGCCAGTGTTTACTCAATTAAAACACACACAAGTTCACAATACTTGAAAAGTGCAATACTTGAAATACTTGAAAAATGAAGCACAACAGAAACTGCCATAATGGATCAAGAATCAAGTCCTCCTGCAGTGGGTTTTCTGGGTCTGCAGACAGGCCTGATGGCTTCCTCCCAGGCCACTGAATCAGAGGAAATCATCTATAATGATCCACTTGGGTCTGGTGAATGATGACAGGGAAAGCCAAATGACCACCCATGGCATTTCACTCCAAGACAGTGAATCACAAAACAATATCCCACAGGAATGGACTTTCATCAGGTTGAATTGGTGACACTCACATTCCCAGGTCCACCAGTCAGGCCCCTTCAAAAACCAGGCAGGTGCAGAACCTTTACTACCACAAATCAGCACTGCTTCAGACACACTTGGATGCTGCCACTTTGACTAATGGACTCTTAGTTGTCTCTATCCAGAACGAAGGCCAGAAGCCCCAAGCTGCCTTCTGATAGGTGTGTTTATAGTAAGTCCAGGACCCTCAGTGAAAATACATGAAAGAATCAAAAGAATCTAGAAGTGCTCCAAAAGCTTACTTTGGCATCCTGCCAGCCAGACTGAACTAGCATGCAAGGTATGACAGAAGATAAGACCAATGAAAATCCAGGAGTCTGATGGGATATCTCCTTCAAAATATTCATTCCTCAGGCTAAAGACTTAATACAGGGGTTAAGGCACATGACCTACCCTGATTCCATCCCCCAGATTCATATATGGAGGTCTTTCAAGGCTCACCAGGAGTGATCCCTGAGCAGTCAGGAATAAGCACTGTGCACCATTGATATAGTTCAAGAATCATAAAACAAGTCTCCCTCCCCCGCATCCTCCACCATCCACCATTCCATCCAATCACTAACATTAAATCATTGCGCCCTGTAGGCCCATGTGGGTTCTCAGGTCAGCAAAGTCCATTGGTGGAATTACTGCTCTAACTCATGGGAGATTCTGAGATGAGCTCAGAGCAGGGTACTACAGCTAGCCCAGAAATGGCTGTAGCAACCTCATTACTTGGGCCATACAACTCAGTAGATCTTTTGGTAGCCAAAGCATTTATAATAAAAAAAAAGATGCAGAATAGAGTTTATAATAAATTTATTGAAATAACTACAATATAACCTCAATGTTTTCTGGGGAAGGTGTGCATTAAAGAACTATTACTATTTGAAAACAGTGTCTGATTTGCAAGAGAGGTCCTTAAATTCATCAGTGATTAAGCCCTGAGTATTCTGAGCAGCAATTTAGTTGGAGATGAAAATGGTACCTAAGGTTTTTGGGATGAGTGACTGAAGACATACACAGACTATGTGAGATGGTGACCCCCACTCACTTCCTTGTCACTACAACTCTCATATGGGGGTGGATTCTGAGCATCATATGGATAGCTTCATCATCTAATCAAGAGGTTGGGGATGTGGCCATTATACATTGACAAGGTTGACTCCCAGATGAATTAGTTTGGTTCGTGGTGTAAGGCCAAAGTATTTGCTGCTGCAACTTAGCCAACTTTTATAGACTTAACACAGAGGAGAGAGGAACTCAGCAAAAGACCAAGATAAGGCTAACTTGTAATGGACTCCAGGGACTTAAGTCAATGACTTTCCTGGTTGGTTAGAGGTTTAGGAGAAAATAAGGTTAGGACAAGAATTGAGACATATTAATAGCTCATAGGGTATAAAAATTTTGAAGGCATCTTAATGCTTACCTGGGAGCATCCTCTGTGAATGAGGCAAAGCAACCAAGAAATCAAATGATCTGGTCAGTAAGTACCATCCATCTTAACCAAACACTGTGCAAAGTGCATGCATGAAAGGAGCAACCGTGTGGCAGCAATGGAAGTTCTGTCATGGGATTCCTTCCATTCACTAGATACTGGTGCTGCCAGAATGTTTGAGTGCAACAGATTCCCTCTGAGCCCTTTACACAATACCATTCATTGAGGGGAACTATATGATGCTAAGCTGATGGCCTGGGCCCCTTCCACTTTAACTGGAGCTTCCACTCTATCTTGATTAGAGTTGACACGAGTTCTAGATATGAACCTTGACTTTTTTGTTTGCATTCTATGTGATTCACTATTATCAGATATACCAACACAGGGCAAAGGGTGGCATAAGTCAGTGGGAGTCACTGGTACTATGATGTGAGATTGAAGCTAGTGGCCTAAGAGCACTAGACAGCCTTGAAAAGGTACAGCTAAGGTGCTGTTTTGGAGACTGTACCCCATGAGATGGCACAGCATCTACCAGATCTCAGAGTACACCTAATTAAAAGACCCTTCTTGAGAGTTTTATGGTCCCAGTAGATAGAATATAGAGGGCCGGGAACCAACAAGTAGAAATGGGGATGGTCTCATGCCCCATCTCTGTTAGTGAGCCAGTTAGGGAACATATGCTACCCCAGATTTATGTTATTCCAAAAACCTGCTCTCCACCGGGCTGTATCAGGAGTCCCTCTCAGCTTTGACCTCTGTCTATCCCCCATCACTTTGGTATCTTGAGCTCAAAGACCAGCTAGCAAAAAGAGGTGTCCACGGAGAGATAGCACAGTGGCGTTTGCCTTGCAAGCAGCCGATCCAGGACCAAAGGTGGTTGGTTCGAATCCCGGTGTCCCATATGGTCCCCCGAGCCTGCCAGGAGCTATTTCTGAGCAGACAGCCAGGAGTAACCCCTGAGCACCGCCGGGTGTGGCCCAAAAACCAAAAAAAAAAAAAAAAAAAAAAAAAGAGGTGTCCATTCTGTCTTCTTTGACCTGGAGCATAAGGAAGATAGGCTACTGTCATACCCATGGGAGAAAGGAACATCCTGGCATCCAGGTGATCACCAACATATTTCGTTAATCCTTCAACTAATGCAAATGGATTTGCCACACAGTGGCAGCTGCTAGAGAAACTCGAGGAGACCTGGGCTCAGAACCCTTAAGAATGAGGAACTCTGGTTATGGCAGCAGGTTAAGCCTAGAGTTAAAGCAATTATGCATTGTTGCAAGTCAGCCCCTGAAGAGGTTGACTGATGGAGGGATGGAGGATGAGGCCTTTCTCCTCCTGCTTGGACCACGCATCTGTTACCCTGTTCAGTCAGCGGTTCTAAGGTGAATGCGGCGGGAAGAAAGCCAACAGGCAGACAGGTTTCCGAAGAAAACAGCTCTTTATTCCGTGAAGAGGCCGAAGTCAAAAGGCCTAAGAATAGGTCCAGGACAAAAAGCCACTTGCCTTCCACAGACCCTTGCTTTTATGCCCCAGAATCAGGTACCACCCAATGGTGGGAGCAGAATGCTAGGTCACACCATTTTAGGGTAGGGCACAATCACCGATCAGGGTAGGGTCAGTAACATAATCCCATTAAAATGTTTACATAGACAACAATGCATCTGAACTGGCAGAAAAGGGAGGCATCTGGAGGGGGAGTGTGCCAGGTGCTAGCAAACACTCATGGTGCTTGGCAGCTTCCACTTCAGGGTAGAGGAAGACTTAAGGGTGATGCCTTCCCCCAGGAAGTGACCCCAGACAACTTGTTTTAATCCAGGACATTTCTAAAGCTACCCAGCTCCAGATAGCACAGATTTCAATACAAATCTCTGCTGTAACAACATTTCTGCCCAATGCAGTTTCTTGTATGCCTCTACACTTACTGCTCCCACAGAAATTCTCTCAGTAAACTTCTGGCACAGAGATGCCAGCTCAGAGTCTGTTTCCAGAGATGCTAACTGACTCCAGCCAGCTTCTCCTTCCTGCCAACACCCTACCATGAGGCTGGATGCTGAACTGACCCTGATGACACAGGGTAGGGGCTGTCTTAGCAAGTCCCTTATCTTGCCTCTATTATACCACTTAGCATCTGTAATGCTTTGAAAAAATTTAGAACATCAGGTTAAAAAAAAGTCTATGAATGAGAAATATTTATGGTCTATAAGCTTTCACTTTTGGGCTTAGATTCTGAGTTTATGGGAGCTATTCTATAACTCTGTAAGTGAACAATGAAAAACCAATTCTCCCTGGTCTAGTATATATTCTACTGACTGCTCCACTAAAAGCCGACAATAAAACCCAATTTTATAATTCACTTTCCTTTACTCCTTATAAACTTATACTCTTTAGAAAAAACATGTAACCTTGTAATGTGGTTAGTTCTTCAGATTAATGAGTATATTAAATAAAATCTTGAGCATGTGTGCATTTTAAGTCATGCTTTTATGTTTGGAAATTACATTTTAATCCTCAATTTCCTCATATGTAAGACAAAGGGAAACATATATGATGTTAGTTTTTAATTTATCTGGCCCTTAGTAGCAACACAAAAATTTATGGCGAATTTTTCAAGTAAAACTACCACGACTTTAGACAGTTCTTCTACTGAAGGTTGCAATGAAAATATAATTTATTTTCCAGAAACTTTCATCAAATAAGACAAGCCAGGGGCCAGTTCCTTGCCACAAATATATCAGCAATTTGTTTTACTTTCTTTTTACTATTAGATCAACTGGCTAATCACCCTATTATTGTGATTTTCTTTTCTCTTCCATCCTTGAACTGAGTATTCCAAGACTAGTTTACCCTGCAACAACCCTTTTCATACTAGACATTAAACTTTTTAAAAATGGAATTACTTTGAATGACTTTACACATTTTATTCTTAGTTTTAAAGTTACCATTGAGAAATTCTTTGATCCTCCTTTCCAAGTCTATGCTTTATTTGGAGGAAGTAATTAAATTCTTTGGTTGAAAATGTAATATAAAGTAGGAGGGGTTAGGTACTTTATGTCCTCTGAACTGCATGATAAAGGCATTTCCCCAAGGTTAAACTAGTATAATTCACATCTATATTTAAGACCAATTCTCTCAACCAAAGACGGAAGGGCAAGTGATGGAAGAGTCCGTCTGGGTCAAAATGGAAGCTAAAAGGGGAAGCAAAGCAAGTACGTACTAATAGAAATAAGGTCCACCAATGTTTAGGAAAAGGAAGGCCAATCTGATAGTGTTTGCCAGAGTTGAAAGACTATAACTAGGGTCAAATGTTTGGACATATGAGGCCCTAGGTTCAATCTCTGACACTGTGTCCTCGCCCCCACTCCCCATCATTTGGAACATCTCTGTGATACCAATCACCACCATTGTAGCCCCCACAACTAACAACAGCAACGAAACCAAAACTGACATAGTGTATTGTATTATTAGAAAAGTAGAAAAATGATAAAAACATGCTTTCCCCATGGAGACATCCAGAGTGATACTCTATGGGCTCTAATTCTATGTCCATAAACTAATTCAGAATCAGTTATTCTCTGATAGGAGGCTGGGAGGGGCCTAATCTCTGCAACTGTAAATTAACGAACTGATATTTCCATCAACATATTGCTCTTTTACTACTTTCATTACCTTTGGTTTGTGTAAAGTTATTTCAGATTCTGAAAAAAATTAACTTTCTAAGAAACTTGGGTTCTAACAAAAATTAAGCAACAAGTATTTAGATACTTAAGTACTATCAAGTTTAATTCTATGATTTAAAATCAATTAAAAAATTTTTTTATTTTATTAAAACAATTGTGATCTACAGAGTACTCCATAGTTGAATTTCAGATATATAGTAAGTCAGGGCCATTCCCAACACCAGTGTCAACCTTCCTCCACTAAAAGACCCAGAGTGCACCCAATACCACTACCCTTTGACCCCTGGCCTGCCAGTATAACAGGTCCCATTACGTTTAGATTGTTAAGGTTTAAGTCTCTTGATTCTACTGTCATTGACTTTGGCTTGGATATTAAGCTCTGTCCTTATTTCTCCCCCCATCAATGCACCTGAGACCACTTGGGCCCTTTCTTTATTCATTTCTTCTTAGTTTTATAGAAAGTTGCAGAAATAAAATGGTTAAAACAAATTAATCCATGCCCCAAGTTTCTATGAAAAAGGTGGGAGCGCCTATATAAAGGAATAAAAAAAGAAAAGGAAAAAATGTTATGTTGTGGCAGGGCTTTTTTTTTTTTTTTTTGTATAGGCACAGAAAAAGATGGGGAAAATAAAAAGGAAAACCTTTGCCCTAAAAACAGGGAGACCTGACTCATGAAGCATCCTGCCATAAGACTAACTACAGGCGCCAGGGATAATAAGTTGTCTAACCCCAAAGTCTTTCTTTGTGATCCAAATAAAAGTTCTTTTTTTTTTTTTTTTGGATTTTGGGCCACACCCAGTAACGCTCAGGGGTTACTCCTGGCTATGTGCTCAGAAGTTGCTCCTGGCTTGGGGGACCATATGGGACACCGGGGGATCGAACTGTGGTCCGTCCAAGGCTAGCGCAGGCAAGGCAGGCACCTTACCTTTAGCGCCACCGCCCGGCCCTAAATAAAAGTTCTTAGTCACAGTTGTTGCAGTCAGGTTTCTGTAGTTAGAGATCCTGGTTTTTGTACAGATCCTATGTCTAAGTCAGGGTGACATAGAGCCCATTCTGATTTCATCTCACCATTTGGTGGAGTGCAAGGAACTCTGCCCTGAAAGCAAGTCATTGCTGTTACCAAATGGTCAGGATGTTATATGAACTCACTCTGGAGCAACTCGGGGAGCATGAGGACCTTCCCTGGTAGAAGTCTGATTCCTGGTGCTGGTCTACAAATTTTTTTTTTTTTTTTTTTTTGGTTTTTGGGCCACACCCGGCGGTGCTCAGGGGTTACTCCTGGCTGTCTGCTCAGAAATCGCTCCTGGCAGGCATGGGGGACCCTGTGGGACACCGGGATTCGAACCAACCACCTTTGGTCCTGGATCGGCTGCTTGCAAGGCAAACGCCGCTGTGCTATCTCTCCGGGCCCTGGTCTACAAATCTTAACAACTCCTATTGGATAACTACTTGGCCTCTCTTGCCAAATTAAATTTAACTGCTAGTTATCTTACTCCTTTATCTAAAGTACACCTGTGCGATGCTTGCTAGAAAGTGATGTTAATGAAAATTTCATTATGAGAAATGTTCTAAAATGGAATTTTACTCTCCAGGTTCCCTACAAAAGAGGGGCTGGAGATATTTCCTGTTTTGAGGCCATACTCAGTGGTGCTCAGGGACTACACTGGTTGTGCGGACAGTGCTGTGTGTGAGTGTGTGTATGACTATGCGGTCTGGGAATAGAACTCAGGATCTTGTACATAAAGCCTACTGCGCCATCTCTTCTGCCCAAATCCACAATTTTGTTTTCTTTTGCTTTTGGGTCACACAAAGTTGTACTCGATTATTCTTGGCTCTGCACTCAAGGGATCATTCCTGATCTTTTTTTTTTTTTTTTGGTTTTTGGGCCACACCCGGTAATGCACAGGGGTTACTCCTGGCTTGGGGGACCATATGGGATGCCGGGGGATCGAACCGCGGTCCGTCCAAGGCTAGCGCAGGCAAGGCAGGCACCTTACCTTTAGCGCCACCGCCCGGACCCCATTCCTGATCTTGGCTCTGCATTCAAGAATCATTCCTGATCTTGGTTCTGCACTCAAGGATCACTCCTGGTAGTGCTGGCGTGTGTGTGTGGGGGTGCATATGGGATGCCAGGAATTGAACCCAACTCTTCTGTGTGCAAGGAAAATATCCTTCCCACTGTACTAGCTGTCTGGTTCCCAAAGCTGCATTTGTCAAGGCTTGCTGTCCATTTCCCAGGGGCCTACTTAGGTTGGCAGTGCATGGCAAAGTCCAGCTTTCATGGTGCTCACACAACACCACGTCCTTCTCACACAGAGGAAATTTCCCTTTACTTCAGTACTAACTAATCCTTTGGCCCATGTCCCTAATCTCTGTAGGTTTTCTTTTTGATCCACATTTCAAGAGGGGACCTAACAGGGATTGAAATAAATGATAACCGGAAAAATTGTCCAGCTCCTCTACCAAGCTCCAAAAGATAATAATGGCTGCCAACTCTTCCCAGGAAGTCTGGTTCAGGCTGATGCGCTATGGCTTTCTCTGATTGGGTGGAGGGGCAAGATGGCCCTTTCTTCATCAAGCTACCTACAGCCTTGAAGAGAAACAACCCACAACTGAACCTTATTAAACTGTCAAGCTACCAGATTTCAGATCTATATAATCTGAATAGGAACCTACCAAGCTCAGAAACAAATGAAATGACAGCATGTCAGCCAGCTAGCAATAAGCGCTTACTAAGCCTCTAACAATAACTTAGTGACTTCATTGGAGATACAATAATTTTCGCAAAGATGCTTGTTGCTGTACATTCTTTCCTTTTCCCCTCTTCCTTTTTTTCTATTTAAAAATAATTTCATTCTCACTTTTCTGAAAGCAAATGTATTATAATCAGCTATGTCAACAATGTGATACATGCTCTTTAAATAAAGCAAACTGCAGGGGCAGGAGAGATAGCACAGTGGTAGGGCATTTGCCTTGCATGCATCAGACCCAGGACGGCTGGTGGTTTGAATCCCAGCATCCCATGTGGTCCCCCAAGCCTGCCAGGAGCAATTTCTGAATACAGAGTCAGGAGTAACCCGAGTGCTGCTGGATGCGACAAAAAACAACAACAAACAAAACAAAAAACCCACCCAAGTTCTGTAACAAATAAGGTTCATCTACATCAACCATAGCCCAGTAAATACTTACTGACTTTAGTAACATCATGGAGAAATATAACCATTATTTCAAACTGATACTTGTTGATCTAAGTTTTGATAATTTACTTTTGTGTGGTAACAACTACTATGAGGTAAATAGGCAAATTTGTATCTACAAGGGGGTAGGCTATGGTGGTGGATAGGAAATTGGTGGTGAGGTCGGTGTTTGAATCTTCAATACCTGAAATAAGTGCATTATAAACAACTTGATAAATCATGGCGCTATAATGATTTTTTTAAAAAAAGACAAAAAGATATAGACTGAAGAGTGAGACCTTTGCTCTTAATGTCAGAAAGTTAGAAAGAAGGTACCTCCACAGAAAGGAAATGATGTGGGGCCAGGAAAATAGCACAGTGGTAGGGCATTTGTTTGTCTTACATGCAACCCAGGAAGGACTTGGTTCAATCCCTGGAATCCCATGGTCCTGAGCCTGCCAGGAATGATTTCAGAGTGCAGAGCTAGAAGTAACCCCTGAGCACTGCTGGGTGTGGCCCCCAAACCAACCAACCAACCAATCAAGTTTTATTTTTTTTTTAAAAAGAAAATGAAGCAAAAAGTATTGCTAAAGAAAACTGGGAGGGGGAGAAAATGAGAAAGAAATGATAATTAAGAACATGATGGAATTTGTGAAACTGGAAAATTTTCTAGTTTCAGGAAAGGAAAAGATACCACAGAAGTGAAGCTATTTTTTTTTCCTTCTTGATCTCCACTTTCCAAGAACAAGTCTAAGGTCACACGCGCTGAATCAAACCTTTGGAATGAGCAGTTTTCAGTAATCAAATCACTTTATTTCTCTAAACACCCACAAAGCTCAGGTAAAAGACAGATGATTGCTAGCGTACACATTTCAGGCTCTCAGTTCTCTTCCCCCCCTCCCTGGGAAACCTCGGTATGATGCTCACCTTCTAGGGGGCATGAACCTAGCTGCACCAGAGACCCTAAAGGTAGTGCCGCCAGGATCACACATGTGGGCTGGTGTGTGCCTCACCTCTGAACAGCTGTTGCCGCATCAGTTTTTATCTATCACATCAGCTGTATTGCCTGAGTGTTTCCCAATTGATACAGGAGAATTTATAGGAAGACCTTTTGGGACACTGAAAACTGTCTAGCGTTGGAAAATCCTACTGTACTGTGACTGTAACAAACATTGGATTATAAATCCTAAAAATGGGACTCTATACTCAGAGCCTGTGGGCAGGGAAATATCCTAGAGTTCCCTGAGAATGTCTGGCTTTTGTGGGTTTGCTTGTTTTACCCAGCTTACCTATGTGAAGTATTCTGGACTGAATGGGAAACAGATGGCAGAAAAGTTGCCATGTGTACGCCTACTTCTGAGGCCATTCTCATTATGTTTACTTGATGAAACTACCCTACAGGTCTTTGATTTCTCTCGGACCCTAGAAAGAAAAGATATCAGCAATCACACAAAATCAAACGTGTTCCTTTCTCTCCACAGCAGGTGGCAGTGACTCAGTCTCCTTCAGACCCTGTTGGCGAAGCAATTGCGGAAACCATTCCAGAAAGACAGCACAGCCCAAATGAAATGAAATATAACGAAGCCACTGCGCCACCTGCTGGTAAAAACCATTTAACTCTAAATTGCTAGAGTTAAAAAAGGATAAAAACAGCAGTGAAACTTAAGACAAAAAATACACAGAAACTTAAATATAGCTAAGTCATATGATACCACAAGGATGAAACCTATCTCAAGATTCTAATCTTAAAGACATGAGAAATTATATCTCCTTTTCAGAAAGTTGGGAGTTGCTATAAAAAAAAACAAAAAACAACCATGAAAACTCAGAAAGGAGAAAGACAAAGTTACAATGGCAGAAGATAACCTACAAAAAGCAAGTGTGTAACAACAAAAGATCAGTCAAACTAATTCATAAATAAAGCTAATAAACAGATGGTAAAAAATAAGACAACATCAGAAAATATTCGAATTGCATTTTACTTTATCTGGGTGAGGGAGGGATTGTATCACACCTGGCTGTGCTCAGGGACCTTAGATGGGTTGGGGATTCAATCGACTTTTTTTTTTTTTTGGGCCACACCGTGTGATGCTCAGGGGTTACTCCTGGCTATGCACTCAGAAATTCCTTCAGGCTTGGGGGACCATATGGGATTCTGGGATCAAACCGAGGTCCGTCCAGGATCAGCCACGTGCAAGGCAGATGCCTTACCGCTGTGCTATTGCACCAGTCCCTGAATCAACTTGACTTTTAAGTATAAAGTAAGACATCAGTAGATTAGGGGTCGGGTTGACAGCACATTTACCTTGCATATGGCCAACCTGGGTTCAAACCCTGGTATCCCAAATGATCCCCAAGTATTGCCAAGAGGAACCCGAGTGCAGAGTCAGGAGTAACTCTGAAGCGCCACCAAAAGGTGCTTTTGTGTGGGCCAAAAGCCAAAAGCCAAAAGCCAAAAAAAAAAAAAAAACACCCCCCAAAAAAATCAGGTTAGTTTATATATCAAATTAGCATTTGCCTGTTACTTTGACCTGGTTTACTTTCCTTACAAAATACAACATATTGTACTATCTACATGTTGATCTAATGTTCTATCATTTAGTGTACATTCAGGGCGCAAATTCTTATAAATTTATGTCAACTCATAGGACATAAACTACAATGTATCTCCCAAGTGTGAAACATATCCTCTTTTAATATGAAATACACTCTTACTATAGACAGAATCACATGTGCATAGGCCAAAGTTTCAGCTTGAAATGATTATTTCAGAATTCAAGTACATTTTAAGACTGTCTCATGAAGTGCTTAGTATGATGTACTTTAGTTTTTGACATAAATGGACAGAAGGCAAAATGAAAACAAAATTTATTTCTTCAGTGTTATAGCCACTGTCAATACTGTATTTTTGATGCAATATATTTGCAAAGAAACAATCTCGACTTTTATTTTCCATTTTAAACAACTACAATATTTACAAGCTGTTTAGAATAACAAACACTCAAAACACATACTCTCAGAGACACGCATGGGTACATGTATTCTTTCTCTGGTTTATACTGAATGCTGGTAGAGGCAATGAAAACTTGTCAGAGCCCATGATCAGAAAAGGGAAACCCACTTTCCTTCCTCACAGCTGCCTTCCTAGAGCCAATCGATATTCTTTCTTCCATTTCCTCATGCAGAGCTCATTGCTAGACTCGTGTAGGGTTACGGTAACCTGTTTTTACAATTTTTCTTCACTTGAAATATAAGCTTTAGAAAAGCAGTAGCAGACATAATTTCCCCTACCCCATTTCTATTGTTTTGGTTGTAGAGTCAATTTTTATGTATTACAAAAATCTTGTTATGACTACAACTATACGGAACCCAAGTGCTACCTGGAGCAGCCACCCTTTTTCTACTGCTACTCTCATCTGCTTTCCAAGACATCTTCATTTGGCTCCACTGAATCATAAATTATAAGGTAGAGGGCTGAGTCATGAGAAAAAGTTATAACCCTATATAATAGGTATAGTTGTCATTTAATCTTGCAGTAAGAATTAGCTCTGATTCTTCCATACAATGCTATTTCATTTCCATAAGCAGCAGGTAATAAAATTTCAGCTCACAAGTCAACTTAATTACTCCAATTCAGAAAGACGATGTGGCTTATAGGCAATGTAGAGTTCTTACCACACATACTGTTTTACAGATGTCTAGGAGTATTTAAAACTGAAAAGGTATTTCAATTTGCAAGCAAAAATTCACTCCATCAGTTGCAAGCAAAAATTCACTCCACTCACATACCTGCCAGATCTACTTGTGTAATCAATCCCTCTCCAATCACAGTTCTTACCTAAAAATTTAGTGATAGTAAAAATGAGTATGCATTGGTGTACAGCAACCAGATCATTTCAAAAGAAAAACAAAGAAAAAACAAGCTAGATTTTTAAATACTTAATAATAATAAAGAAACTATACATATTCAAAATATTACACAGCAATTTTTCTTTTTCTCTGGGTCTTTAAGACGCAATTTCCACATTAGTCTGAAAGAAAGGTAGAGTAAAAAGGGCTGCTTTATACTTCATCCATGTTTCATATCAGAGGAAAAATAGACTAGTTCTGTGTCGAGGGAAAGTAATTTTACATCATTATATTACACCACAAAAAAAAAAAAACCCTCCCAAGAATGAATACTGATAGTTTAAAAAAAATTAGACAGGGCTTTGTTCATATTCATGAAAAAAAATAATTAAAACAAACATAATTAACTCTATGGGCAGCAATTTATAGTTTAGTAGATAGTAAACATAAATTCAAATAATTCTTACACTAAGCCATCAATACTCAAGTCATATTCAGGAGAAAATATGTGTGAAAATTAACCAAGACAAACATATGATTTTAGATTCTGCTAAGATCCAAGTGAAAAGAAAAGAAAACAAAAACACAACGCTGGATGATCAACTCCATGCAGTGATCCACATTATAAAGCATTTCTAAGCTGATGTAAAAGTATGTTGCTTGGCAAGCAAAGCTGGCCTTATTAAGGCCATGTTACCCTGGCTTAAAATATGAGGCTGTTTTCTATATTTTGATATGATATGTAATGATAAACCATAGGAAGAAAAAATAATATCCTTAATGAGCTGTAGCTCTCCTATGTAAAATCTTATATTGTCTCTTCCCTGACATTCGGTATACAAAGTAACATTCTAAATCTCAGCACAGAAATATTGTCTGCCTATCTCCACTTAAAGATGAGAAGGATCTCAGCTATACAGGAATTATCTTAAAAAATACTTCAAATCTAAAAGAAGTTAACTTTCCAGCAAGAAGGCGGAACAATGTTGTTCACCAGTTTCCTGAAAGGCAATTAGTCTCTGAAGAATGAACAGCTTCATCAACTACTCTCTCAAGTGCTTAAATATTAACATTTGTGTGTGTGTGTGTGTGGGGGGGGGGCAAACTCAGCAGTGGTCAAGGGCTTCAATCTTGGCTTTGAACTCAGGAATCACTCTAGGTAGGGCTTGGAGGACCATATGTGGTGCTGGAGATTGAGCCCAGGCCAGCCACATAAAAAGTCAATGCCCTATCCAGATACTATCTCTCTAGCCTCTAAATGCTAATTTTTTTAAAAAGTAATCTAAACTTTTGGGAAATTTACAATTCTTTAGAAAACTGCAAACATTTGAAGTTTTAGCAAGTATTGAAAAATGGTGTACAAAGAGAATTTTCATTATTATAAACTAGAAGATTAACCAAAAATTTAATTTTGAGCTATGAAGAATAATTTCTGAAACTAAATGGTTGAAACAGAAAAAAAAAAAAAACCTCACAATTTATAACTCATTTAAGTACTTTTTCAAAAGGGGAAAAACCCCTAAAAGTCCAAATGCAAGAAAAACCAGAACGGCATTAAAATGAAATTGAATGGCATTAAATTAAAAGAAAAGCTTTCACCATATATTTCTACTTTCAAATCATAGAACTTTAAAAATCTTGGCAATAGTGAACCAAAGACATAATTTATACATGATGCAGTTTTGTATAATAACGGAAAAAGGTTAATGGGATTTAAACAAATAGCTCAAAATTCTGCCAGCGCAAGTGAAGGGAGGCACATATGACCAATTCATTAAAATATATGTATTTATATAATAATTTATACCAAATGTTTTTAATGTGAATCTTTATTCAATTACTACTGCTTCCCCTGGTGCAATTAGAAAATCAGTAGGATTTTTTTTTTCCAAAAAAGATTACTAGTTTTAGACTTAAAATTTAAGAAAAGTTCTCTAGGGGTTCTAATTCATAAGTTCACTAATTATAGGGCTAAATTATTTAATTTGTACTGAGATGTTTATTACTTGCAATTATAAATAAAAAATTATTATATGAATAAATGTGAAATACGCATGTATTTCACATAAAATCTACTCCTGACTTTGAAATTACTTTTTGGATTATGTTTAATTCTTAAAGAGTCGGGCATTAGGGTGGAGAGGACAGTATTGAACTGATTCTAGTCATTCTGATTGAACAATTTAATATTCAGGTTTTCTTTTGTTTACAGGAACATAAATTGTCATACATGTGAGATTGAAAAAGAGTACTTTTCTCATTGAGGCAATGGCCATAAAAATTATACTTATTTGAGAAAGGGAACAAGTAGCATTTTACCTTTGAAACATGTATTTATATGGAGAGAAGAAGTAAGAGAGGGAGGGATCAGATTTCAGATTCAAACTGAAGAGGCTAAAACTACAATGTCTGCTGTATGTTTGCCAAAATAAGGCAAATAGAGAATACAGTGACAGTATCAGGAAAGTACAAAGTGGTCAATTTAGAAAGGGCACCTTAGGGCCAGAGTGATAGTGTCTTGCATGTGGCCAACCCAGGTTCAATCCCTGGCACCCCATATGGTCCCATGAGCTGAGCTGGGTGTAGCCCCAAACCCCAAACAAAAATACACAAAAAGAAAACGGTACCTTTGTCTAAGGTTCAGCAAATCACTTAACAAATGTGTTAAACAGCAAATTTTTCTGTGTTCAGTCTATGGAAATGTCAATGCGAGGCACTTGGGGTCCTGAATGACCACAAAATCTTTAGGGGAAAAAGGAGATTTTAGAGTAGAAATGCACTAACATGCTGTCTACTAGCTATTTACTACCTTTTTGCTATAGTTAGATCTACATTTGACTAGTATGAGAAACAGCATCTCTCTCCTGTCACTTCCATCAAAAGATACTCTAAGCCCATGCTGTTCAATATAGTAGCATGAGTACATGAGCCAGTGAATACTTGATCTATGGCTAGTATCACATGTTAAAATGGGAATTCCTGTAGAGAGTAGAGTAATGAAATGTCCAATTAAAACTAATTTTATCTACTTTTTTTTTTTTACTTTCCATACCAGGGAGAAAGGGCTACACTTCAATGCTCAGAGAAGATATATTGTATATAATCTTCACACAGAAAAGAAACAATATTTTTTAAGAATTTAAAAAATTCCAAAAGTTACAAATTAAATCCAAATTGCAGTTCTTATCTGCCCCAATTATAAATCTGAGCTATATATTTCCCTGAATACACATATTTAAAAAAAAAAAACGATACAATTCATGAGACGACATATGAATTAAGTCAATTTCACAGTTACAAACTGTCCAAATTACAGCCACATACTATAAATTACAGGAAATGAATTTCAAGTCATAGAAATAAAAGGAGAAGAGATAAATAAATGGTAAGGATATTAAAGAGGATATAACAGTAAGAACTGCACCATTTGTGTGATTTTGCTTGAAAAACATTTTAGTTGATAAGCTGAACTATGTATGTGAATAACTTCAAGAACTAAGAACCGTTCAAAGCAAAGGCAACTCATCTTTTTCTTTAAATTCTTGAACCTTCATCCTCTTCATGGAAAAGCAAAAGCCTTTTCTTTTCAGAACTGAACCCAGAGGAGCTGGCTTCAAGGACAGAGAAACAAACACCCTGGGTCATGCAGCATGTTGGACTTTATCTGAAATGTGGACACAGGAGCTGGCAGTAGTGTTCACGGGACCAATCCACTGTCTAGAGGCTCCAGGGGATGCCAGTGATGAAGTTTCATGAACCTTCAGATTTAGGATTCATTTGAAAGGAAACATCCAATGTTCTGGCATGAAGTACAGATGACTGACAGAAAAATGAGCAGCGTAGTTCCTGCTATGGGTGCTTGTAAGGAAAGGGAAGGGGTTAATCCCAAAGGCAATTTAAATAACACATTTTATTTTTATATATAAATAAATGTTCTGAGAAATCTCAGACTTTAGTGCATTGTTGTAAAAAAATTAGTGCAGTTTCTTTTTCTCATTAAAGTTTTTAGCGCTCAAGGAATAAAATCTATCTATGTTCATAGTCTCTTTCACTGTACATTAAAGTTTTATACTGCTATTTGTCAAACTGAAGATTTCTACACTGGTCTGTTTTTTAAAAATCAAGGTCAATGGATTTCATGATCTATGACAAAACATGGCAATTCTTTTTGGCAAGAAAATTAGAAAAATATGAGACTGTAGCTTAGAAATGAAGTGCTGGTTGATTTAAAGCATGGGCGATGCATAAGAAAAAAAAACCACCCTATTTTTTTTTAAAAGGAAGTAATTTTAACAGAACTATATCCTTCATGCAGACTTTTTTCTCAGCAGCTAGCTTAAAAAAATATTTCAGCTTTATTTGGGGATGGAGACAGTGACAAGGGTCAGGGTGAAGGGCAACGGCAAGGTGCTGGATGAAACCCACTCTGGGTTCGAGTCTCTTCCATCTAGGATCACCATGACACCTGCAGGCATCTTCTGCTTCTTCCTCCTTTCCCATTGTCTTGGAATTGCGGGCAAAGAAATGTAGTTACGAAACACCAGCTCACACTTCAGCCCCGAGTTCTAGTACCCCAGTTTCAATTACAGTCACGTATTTGTCATCAATCTGGACCAGAAGCACTGTCTTGTCAATGTGGGATCTGGTACCTGGATCTCTGCTGCAAGGCACCCATCGGTGAATCACCTGATGAGGCAGAAGGAAAGGGAAGTTAGTGGAAGGCCTTGGCGATATTCGTGAACTCTTAGTTCTATGGTTCGAGGTAGTGATTCTTTGGTAATTCAGCACAAAAGTTAAGAATGTGCATGCAAATCAGTCTACATGAAAGGGCACTGAGTAATATCAGAAGGACACTTACATGGCCTTCCATGCCCTCCTGGGGACTCCAGTCCTTCCAGCTATTCCTCCCGGCTTTCAACCGAATTCCCTCATCAGGCCACTGCAGCTCTTTCCTTTTTGATAGGTTGATTCCATCCAGAACTTGACTGGGATCCACAATCTATGTTAAATAAAATGGATTATTTACATTTCATTTTTTTTATCTCCATGATTAAAATAAAACAACAACCATATAAGCCAATGAAAAATTACTTTCTACTTTCCCAGAACTCTGCATCTGAAGTTCTCCACATCTGCTAATAATGAAATCTTAAGAGCTACTTCCAGATTCATTCCTTCTACCCAGTCATGTGACAAAGGGCGGACAGGTATAATAACGCTTGCAAGGGCACAGCTGCTGGTTTTCATGCAGGTGGAGCAAAAATGGTCTCATACTGAGGAATGTTGGGTTGTTCTTTCATGAATCATACAGTCAACGAGTAAAGAAATAAAAGCCCATGAGCAGGCGCACAGGAAGCCCCGGGCTTTTTCTCACCTGGACTCGGTAAGTCACATCCCCCTTCCTGGCTTGTGACTGGCTAGCAGGGGCGCTGCTGGGCTGTGGGTCGAGGGCGCTGCTCGGTCCCCCATCGGTCCCGAGGAAGCCCACGAGGGTGTGATGCTTGCAGGCGGGGATGCTTTGGCTGGAGCTGCTGGAGGAGGGCAGGCCATGCTGCATGCCTGCCAGGCCGCTCTGGCTCGAAGGGTCCAGCTGGTTCACCATGGAGAGGCGGGACTGGATGGAGGACGGCAGGTTGCGCAGTGAGATCTGACTGGTGGAGGAGCGTCGGCATGGCACAAAGCCTGTAGTGGACATCCTCAGAGAGGAGTGACGGCTGCTGTAGCAGTATGAGGACTGGCTGGCTACAGAGGCACGGGCAGGAGACTGTCTGACCAGGCTTGACTGGACCGAGTGAGAGCTGTGGCTCATTCCTGGAGGGAGAGAAAAAAAAACAGCGCTCAGAACGGGGACAGGGCAAGGATATCCCTTGTTGATAGTTTGGGTGACTTTCTGTCTTTATTAAAGCTGGTGAAGTCACAAAACTGAACATGAATGCCTCAAGTTTTTAGCATTGCCAAAAAGAGAGATGTGAACTGTTTTTCAAAATTTAAAGGCATTTAGTTTACAAAGTCATTCACAGTTGGGTTTTAGGCAATCCCACCACCAGTGTCCCTGGCCGGGTTCCCTCTCCATTTTCACACCCCACAGGCTGCTGCTATCTTGACAGGCACCTTCTTATGTTGGATGTTAAAGTTCGGGCTTCGTGATTTCAGTGTTGTTGACCCTGTGGTTTGAATATTTAGCCCTATCATTCCTTAATACCATAAACCACTTTCTTGTGTTTTTTTTATCATAGAACTTGGTAGAAGCTTTTTAAAATTTAAATTCTAAGGTGTAGAAGTCATGCAATTAAATGATGTAGAGACAACAGAATTTAAAGCTGGGAAAAACCTTCAAAACCTTTGATAGAAATATGTCCAAATAACAAGAATACTTCTTGAATATATCAGAAATGAAATATGAAAGTCGTACATAATAAATACTCAGACTCTACGATGTGACTATTTCTCAACGTATGGTATTAATGACAAGTGGTTTTGTTTCCTCATATCACCAAAATATAAATCACAATATTCAGAAGAAGGTAAAATAAAATTATATTAAATGCTAATAGTATATTTCAATATCTATCATTTAAATGAATAATAATTAACATAAACAAACTGGATAATTTCAAAATGGGAATCAAATAAATCTATATATGCCTAAGGAGGGATGTGTCATGTCATCCTCTTTATATACCATACGAACTAAAACTCCATAGCTGAGAGACTAATGTTATACACAAGATTTTGTCTTGTCTTTACCTAGGGCTGGAGGGTAGGATGTGACAGGTGGATGGAGCCCAGATCCCTGGCCTGGATTTCCAGCGCTTCCCTGGGACAAATTGTTGAGGGGATCATTGGCAGTTGTTGCATTATTACCAGTGCAGGAAGTGCCACCACCGACATCAGAATCTTCAATATTGCCGCCACTATTGCACCCAGCTCCACAACCTTTCCTTAACCTAGGAATAAATGACCAACAGCAAGCATTACATGCAAGATCACCTCGAAGCATGTCTTCTATTCTTTTTCCAGCTATTTTAAACTGCCAACATTACTAATATTCATCTTTGAAACTCTTTTTGATATAAGCAGTATTGGGGGGAGGGAGAGTCTGGGGCTTATATGGTTTCATGCCATTCTTTCCCTCTTATATTCATTTCCTCAATTCCTTTTTTTGTTTTGTTTTTGGGCCACACCTGGTGATGCTCAGGGGTTACTCCTGGGTATGCGCTCAGAAATCGCTCCTGGCTTGGGAGACCATATGGGGTGCCAGGGATCTGAGGTCTCTCCTAGGCTAGTACATGCAAGGCAGACCTTACGCCCTGTGCCACCACTCTGGCCCCATCATTTCCTCAATTCTTCCCCTTTCTTAATAACCTTTATATACACTAACATCTTTCTACCAATAGAGCTACACATTGCAGTCATACCATATTGGAATAAAATTACTACCAATGTGTTTGAAGAATGAGACATCTAGAAGAGCAATTCTTCTGAATATAACCCTACTTCATGCTGCAGAACTGAAATAGAACTGCTGAATGATGCACTTTTTTCCTTTTGAAGCAAACACTTTTGGTCTGCCCATGATCTGCACTCAAACCCTTCAGCACTGGGCA
The DNA here is from genome assembly GCF_024139225.1 of Suncus etruscus. Taxonomy (NCBI): domain Eukaryota; kingdom Metazoa; phylum Chordata; class Mammalia; order Eulipotyphla; family Soricidae; genus Suncus; species Suncus etruscus. The sequence continues at coordinate 15,144,731 of NC_064850.1, read as the reverse complement.
AGTCCGTACAAATGGGCACTTTAATCTCTATGTCATTTCTCTAAGGTGAAAAAAAATATCCTAACCTCTTTAAGGCAATGATCACACACCTATTTGTTGAAAATTTCTAGTGATAGTGGTGAAGGGTCCCAGGAAATCTGGTGATGGTGAGGTACAATACCTTTGTATATCAATACCATAATCTTGATTTTTTTTTTAAATTTTGAGCCACACCCAGTGATGCTTAGGAATTATTCCTGACTATGTGCTCTGAAATCCTGGCTTGAGGGATGATATGGGATGCAGGGGATTGAACCCAGGTCCGTCCTGAGTCCGCCGTGTGCAAGGCAAACGCCCTACTGCTAAGCTGTTGCTCCGGTCCTAAGTTTGCACTTTTATTGTTCTTTTTGTTTTTTGGGAGGGCACACCCAGTAACGCTCAGGGGTTACTTCTGGCTATGTGTTCAGAAATCACTCTGGCTTGGAGGACCTTATGGGATGCTGGGAATCAAACCCAGGTCAGTCTTGGGTCAGCCACATGCAAGGTGAACGTCCAATTACTGTGCTCTTGCTCCAGCCCCATAATATTGATTATTTTTATAAACATGTTACGAAAACTATATGTGCACATATGAAATAATAAAAACTTCCTTCAACACCACCCTATATTTGTTTTTCCCTTCCATGCATGCCTTCATGTGCATACTTGAATAAAATACTGATTTGAGACTTGAACACTGACTATTGTTAAAATGGCAGCAGCATCTCTGCATTCCACAACTAGTAAATTCAGTATGCATAGTATCCCTTACTGCTGAAACAGAAAAAATAAAGTAACTTGGACAATTACTTACACCTTTTTTCTTATTTGTCCTTGTAGCTCACACTTTTTAAATGTGCCAATATGCTACAGTAAAGAATAAAAGCAGAAAACTACTCACGATTCTATGAAACTAGCGACCAATTACAATTTGGGGGGGAGGGTGTCGGCCACACCTGGCAATGCTTAGAGCTTATTCCTGATTCAGTGCTCAAGGATCACTTCTTGAAGAACTCAAGGGACCATTTGGAGTGCCAGGAATCAAACCCAAGTCCTTTGCACGCAAGACAAGAACCTGACCCACTATACTATCTCTCCAGCCCCTTGAGTAATGAATCTTAATCAGAGTTATATATTAGATTTCTCTAAACAATATATTTTTTGGGGGGGTCACACCCGGCGGTGGTGGCGGCACTCAGGAGTTACTCCTGGCTCTATGCTGAGAAATCACTCCTGGTGGGTTCGGGGACCATATGGGATGCCGGGACTCGAACCACCAACCTTCTGCATGCAAAGCAAACGCCTTACCTCCATGCTATCTCTCCAGCCCCAAAATGTTGAAGATATAAATGCTCACATCAAACTTTAGAAAACAGGGGACGGAGAGATAGTATAGCAGTAGGGTACTTGCCTTGCATGTGGCTAACCTGGGTTTAATCCCCAGGATCCCTTATATCTCCTGTGTCCCCACCAGGAGTGATTCCTGAGCTCAGAGCTAGGAGTAACCCCTGAGTACTACTAAGTTTGGCCCCAAAACAAAACAAGTCAAACTGAAATGACATCATTTATCCTTGAACAGGACCAGGATATATCACCATAAAGGGGGGGGGGGGGACTAGAAAGATAGCACGGTGGTAGGGCGTTTGCCTTGCATGCCATCAACCTGGGAGAAACCTGGTTCGATTCGTGACATTCCATATGGTCCCCCAACCTGCCAGGGGTGATTTCTGAGTGCAGAAACTAGGAGTAACCCCTGAGTGCTGCTGGGTGTGCCCCAAAAACCAATCAATCAATCAAGTTTAAGGAAAAAAAAGACCTTCTATAGCTTACCTGTGCCAGGTTGATACTACAAAGTTTTTGATATTTCCCAAGCTGATAGGCCCCCCAAGAATTTCTTTAAGTTGTTCATGGCTGTCAGAGTATGAAGTTGTCAAGGGTGAGACAAAAATCGGGTAGCCAATTGGTTGATCACAAGAGGAGTTTATCATATTTCTCAGAGCTTGCTTGGCGTTTTGAATGCTGCCTCTCTCTGGGTTTCGGTTACGTAAGAAAACAAGTTCTTGTTGCTGTCCTGCCCAAAGACCTCGCACACATTCCTTATTCACCTGAAAAACCGACCATATGGGAGTTAGATTCAAGGGGAAATCCTACAAACAGATAAACAGAAATGGAGGAACACAAAAGATATATGAATACCAACTACAAAAATAGAGAAGTAAATGGTAGGAGTCACATCTGAACAGCAGTTTTCAATTGTCCCTAATTGTTACCAGCCAGGATAAAAGAAAAGGCGGCTATAGTGCTCACCCTTCTGTCTGTCCCAGATAGACTCCAAATAAAATGTTGTCATTTCATTTTCCAAACTGGCAGTATAATGCTGACGTTTTTAAATTTTTTCTAACTACCAGGTTTTAAGTTTTAATCACATTTTTAGAAGTTTGGATAAGGTTACTACCTAAGTTTTCGAGTTATTTTCCAGAAACAAACAAATGTCTTTAAACCTTACTTTGATGACCCTGAAGCTAAGGTAGCGTCTGTTAAGCATGATGATCTTATACTCATTGGTGCCGTCGTCCATGACATGGCGCAGTGCAAGCAAGGAGGGCGAGTTGGCAAGGACGGCGCTCCGCCAGGCAGGGTCCCCTTCATGAGCGATCACCAGGTTCTTTTCGTGCGAGACGATGGCTTCGTAAAGCACAGAGGGGTCATCGTACTCATCCGGAGAAGTGAAATGATCCTAAAGACAAATAAAGAATGATACGTCTGTTAGCTTCAGACTTCTTATGTTACCCTTAAAACAATCTGTGTGTATCCCAAGTCCATATTTATTTATTTTGTGGACATTAATGTTATTGTTGTTGTTCTTTTTTTTTTTTTTAACAGTTTTGGTTTTGGAGTCACACCTAGCTGTGCTTAGTCTTGCATTACCAAGTACAAAAAGAAAAAAAAAGAAAAGAAAAGAAAAAGAAAAAAAAGAAAAAAGTGGTTTGGGACCATACCCTGTGGTGCTCAGGGACTACTATAGGAAGTGCTTGCAATTGCCGGGATGGAACCAGAGCAAGGCAAGCACTTTAACTCTTGTACTGTTTCTTGGGCCTATTCCTCTAAGCTTTTTTAAATTTTATTCCCAATTCTAATGTATTTCCCCCTTTTTCTCATTAAAATTGTTATATCTATATCTATCATCTATCTATCTATCTATCTATCTATCTATCTATCTATCTATCTATCTATCTATCTATCTATCTATCTACATACATACATACATATTTTTTTATGTTAAAGAAAAATAAAGGAGAATAAACCTACATAAAAGTTCCCTGAAGTTGGTGTTTGTTTATAATATGGGATGCCGGGTTACAAGGCAAGTTTGTTTATTTTTTCTCTTTCTTCCCCTCCCTCCCCCTCCCTCCCTTCCTTCCTTTACCTCCCTCCCTCCCTTTCTCCCTCCTTTCCTCCCTGCCTCTCTCTATCACAGCACAACTCTGTGGGAACTAGGAGCCCATATCATTGCCATTGTGCTAAACACTGAGAAGACAATAGTGAGCAAAATTAAGCTTTGTCTTCCGGGGCACACACTATTGATATAAAGTAAAGAAATAAAAAACCTAGCTGATAGCCATACTCGGAACACCTCACTGAAACCTTGGCTAACTGCTCTCCACTGCAGTGTATTTTTATCAGTCTTCTAAAAACCAACTTCAGTGATGGAACTGTGAAGGGGAGGAGATGCTATGTGGGGGGGTTCTCCTGTAGTTATTGAGGGGTGAATCATTCTCCTCTAAAGTATGAGGGAGAGAAAATGCCAACTAACACACATTTTGGCTTCTTTATTCATTCCTTCCTACTCAATCTCATCCACAAGAACCCTGGATTCATATTTGACCTCTGGCAAATATGGCAATTACAATTTATTCCCACACATCTTTTTAAATACTGAATTTACTTCCTTGTGCCAGCAGATAGAATGCCATATTATAGGAAATACTTCCATTAGGGAAGGAATGACTACTAGCTTTCTATAGAGGTACTGGTAAAATTATTTAAATGCAAGATTAAGGTGTAAAAAGACAAAAATTACATTCTAAATAAAATGAACACCAGGTTCATTTTCATTATTTCATTTCACCAGGTTCAATCATTAGATATGCTTAAAGTGGAGAACATACCATTCAACATATAGTTGAATGAATATATAAAGTTCTGTGAATGCTACTGCAAGATTCTTTTTAAGGGCAATATATTTATAACAAAATGCTGACTTGAAAAGTAGGATTAAATGATTAAGAAAAAAACATTACAAAATTATTAGATCCATCTCCTTAAAAAAAAGTACACACATAGATGGAACTGTCCTATAAACTAGGGATATCAAAAAAGAACATCTAGTGATTTGCAGGGTTTTTTTCTTGGAGGTTTGGTCTGGTGCATGATATATGTATAGTAGGAGAAGATGCTTACTTTTGTATGGTGTTTAAATATTTATTTTTAATTTAATTTAAATGCTATTATTTTTCAAATTAAATATAAAGAGAAAATTTATAGTTCTTTTGAGAAAAGCTCTCAGAGTGTGTTTTACCATCATACTTGAGAAGTTATAAACTAATGTATAAGACATATTATTTTTTAAATAATATATTATATATATGAGTCCAGAGAGACATTACTGTGCATGTGACAAAGCACATCTTGATCACCATGTGATCTCCCACGAGCATCACTGGGTATCACCCTGAAAGCCTTTAGTCCCTGGCACCTCAAGACCCAATGTAATACCCCATCCTTGGATCCACATGCTGAACTGTCTGTCAGTTGCCAGGAGTTTCTTTCTAGGAGAAGCCCAGGCTAACCTGAGCATCACTTGGGAGGTCTCCCCACCAAAAAATAAAAATAAAACTCATAATTACAAGTTTCTTTAGCTTCTAAGCAGTCACTGACTACTAACTACTATGCTAAGTAATGACACTACAATTATTTTTTTCACCCCTCAGGCTACAATTATTAAGTTATTAAGGAGTTATCTTTAAGGAGTTAGTCTGCCTTAGAAAGATCCTGGATGGGAATTTTTTCAGTGTATCGTTTATAAACCAAAGTGAACTTTGATTGGTTTATGATAGTTTTGGTTCATAAGAAAGTACTAAAATGGGGCCAGAGAGACAGTACAGCAGTAAGGTGTTTGCCTTGCAAATAGTCCATTCAGGAGGGAAGGTGTTCAAATCCCGGCATCCCATATGGCCCCCATGCCTGCCAGGAGTGATTTCTGAGCACAAAGGCAGGAGTAACCTCTGAGCGCTGCTGGGTGTGACCCAAAAAACAATTAAAAAAAGAAAATACTAAAATATCTGAGTTTGGTGAATTATAGTACCTTTTAATTGTAAAGAAGAAAAGCAAAAGTTTTGAAATAAGTGCTTAAAAAAGTGCTTAAAAAGTGCTAAAAACACTAACAAAGATGGTCTCTCTGTACACCTTAAATAATCACTGACCTCCTATTTGTTGCTTTAACTTGGCCTATTTTATGTTTTATATAAATAATACACACTGTGCTCTTTTTAAGATCTCGCTTCTCTGGCTCTGTTATTATTTAAAATTCATTCATGTGATGGTGCCAATGGTAGACCACTGCTTTTTTTAATCTTGTGTGGATGTACAGAACATAGTTTGTATGTTCTTCTGTTAACGAACATATGAGTAGCTTTCAGTTTGGGGCTATTACAACTAAATCCAAATTATCAGATTTGCTAACTAATATGAAGTAGAATGATCAGAGCAGAAGATGCCAATATGTAATTTATAATATATCCTCAAATGGCCTAGAACTTTGCATATGCCTTTTTGGCCTCCTTGTATTTGTATTATGCTTTTACGTAGTGAGCTATAATATAATAAGTAGTGAGATATTACTGTAATATCTCAAAATTATTGAGATAATTTTAAATAGGGCTAAATTTGTCCTAAGCACCAAATTTTTCTATATTACATGCCAAATTAAACTCATTGTTTAATAACAGCAGCACTTAAAAATAATGCCAAGTTATGACTACACTGTGCTAGAGGTACCTAAAATTCTTTGGAAAAGGTATGCTTTTTTGTTTGTTTTTGGGTTTTTGGGCCACACTCGGTGGCACTCAGGAATTGATCCTGCCTCAAGGCACAACATGGGATGCTGGGGATTGAACCCGTGTCTGTCCAGGATTAGCAGCAAACAAGGCAAATGCCACACTTTTGTGCTACCAATCCAGTCCTAGAAAAGGTATGAACTACAGTCATCTGAAATTAAAGTAAGAATTCTAGGGGCCTCTACAATCATGCTTGTAATTATGATGCTTAAAAATTTTATATACATATAATATATTAAAAAAAAGATAGAAAAAGAATTCTAGGGCCAACAAACCTCTATTTCCACAGTGCCACTGCTTAAAATTTTCAAGATCATGCTCAGATCAGTCACTCGCTAATATGAATATTCAAATTTATTGGTATAAAAAGGTTCAACCTTCTAAGATTTAGAATCTTGCCATGAATTTTTTTATTTAATATCAGAATGTTTCTTTAAAGTGTCTAAGAAACCTATTTTAGAAATCAACTGAAAACAGACCATTAAACAATAGTAATATACTAGAAATTTTCTCCTCTTACCTGATGAAGTTTAATGGACATACGTATTCCAGGGACTACGACTTTCCTTAGCAATTCCATGTCAGCAAAGATCCATTCATCTCGAATCGAAGAAATACGGAAATCTCCTTTAAACAGGGCATGCAATCCATAGAGGAATGACTCTAAATTACTGTTAAGATTAGAAATAAAGGTTTATAGATTTTGACTATTACACAGTCTTCTACTGCACTGATTCTTATATTTGGTTGTACATCAAAATCATCTAGGAGCTTGGAATCACAGATTCCAGAAGTTCACATCAAAATCCCTCCATGAGAATCCCAGGGAATAGAACCTATTTGTCCAGAGGCCCTTCTTTCTGAGCCACTATGATAAAGTACCCATGAAAATAACGAGCAATTAGTTTATAAGTAAAAAGAAATTAAGGTGAGCTCAATGAAAGCTTGCAACCATCACAATTTTTTTTTAAAAATATACTGTTAACTTTCATTCATTTGGATGCATACAATAAGAAATCACTTAAAGTCACCAAGTCTAATGTGTAACAATATTAAAAATATATGTGTTATGGACAATAATTATTATAAAAATATAAAAATAAAGAGGCACATTAAGTGAAGCTAGAGAAATAAATAACTACACTAAAACAACAATGACAACGATAGTGAGAGAAATATAAAGCTTGTCTCGAAGACTGGCAGAGGATGGGGGAGAGGGAAAAGGAGGAGACTGATGATGGGAAAGTTGCACTAGTGAAGGGAAGGTGTGTGCATTTTATGGCTGAAACCCAATTACAAACATGTTTGTAACCCATGATGCTTAAAGAAATTATTACTTAAATAAATAAAACAGTTCTATATGGACAGTGGCCAATGAAATTTTATGGGTGATTTTTTTTAGTATCTTAAATTCATTAAATCATTTTTATCAACAGTTATTCGCATATGTATGAATTTTATAAGCCAGCTGTTAACCACTCAGTAGAACTCAATTATATTCAGCAAAATGTTTTATACAAACATGAGGTTTTTGCAATAAACACTGTATAGAAGACTTAATAAACATACTATTTTTTTTAGATTTAGGTTATACTGTTTATTTCAGTACTTCCCAAGAACAGAAATGTCTCCCTCACCTGGACATATGGTGGGACGCAGTACCCAATGCTCTCCGACCCAGGACACAAAGTCCGTAACAAAGAGTGACAAGGGGTGAATCTTTGTCCACATCAAGTGGCTATATAAAGCAAAGAACAATAGTTGTTAGAAAGGTTTGCATTTAACTTCAGGATACATAGTTATAAATCAGATAAGTTAAAGAATTCAACTCATACTAATTTCTAAACTATCAAATGTACTAATAAAAAACCAGCATAAAATGAGGTATAACTAGATAAGTGAGGGTCTTTATAATATTTCAATAAAATCTAACATTTTATAATACTGAAACACTAAAGATAACTGCTATTCTACAGTATTTCAAGATCCTAGCTAAGCTAATTTAAAGAACTGACTGCTAAACATCTTTACTGATGGCATTTTTTCTGAAAATTTAATGAGTACTTCCTAGACATAATCTGGCAAGTCAACTTTGAATTAAAACAGTAAATGCCAATTATGCCTGCAACAGGAAGGAAAAAATAAACTGAAATCTTTCAAATTAACATTTGAAACATTTAAGGATTTTTTATTTTTAGAGGGGTATAGATACGAGTGGTCCAAACCCAGGCAATCATACGTGCAAGGTATGATTCTATTATTCAGCTACATCCTTACCCCAAACCTTCTAATTTTTAAGCAAACTGTACATTGTAACTATTGACTATTATTTCTACATTCAAAGAAAACACCTTTCACAGTACTACAGAGTATTTGGTAACTTCTCAATGACAAAGAAACATTCTAGGTGTTTGGTTCTTAACGTATAGTCCTAGGATGCAATATTAAACTTCACCTGGGAAATTGTTAGAATTATAAATTCTTTGGCTACTTCAGATTGAAAAAAATCTAGTTCTGGAAGTGGTATCCAGTAATCCCAATCTAGATGAGTCTAATAGTTAAAAATCATGTATACTGTTTAATAGTGGAGCTTACACATTCTAACTTTATCAGTGGTATATATTTTTGGTTTTCTAAACTACCACCTTATAATTAAAAAAAAAAGTTTTGGAATAACTGAGATACTACTTCCATCTTTGAAAAAAAAATGGATTCAAAGGGTAATAAATCAACTCTACCTTCGTTCTTCGGGAAGAGCAATACTCTATCCAATTGAGGTAAATCACACAGAAACTCTCCCTGGAGATGCCTGCTAGCCGATGGTCATAGTCTTCATCAATGTTTGGATTAAATGTTGGGTCCACATCAACATAATTTTGATCTGCACATAGTCGTAGTCCTTCCTGCATTGTCTCATTAGCAAGCCATTCCTCTAGTTTAGCAGAGGTTGTAACATAATAAATAATACCCTAATGAAAAAAGGAAAAATTATGTTAAATCACAGTTTCAGTCAATACCAACTTCTTCACAAATAATTCCAATAGTTTATAATAATAGTACAATTCAAAAAAATGTATTTTTTAAGCTCAAACCTCTTAATAAAAATTGGATACCTGCAAAGAATCCACCTTGTTCAGAGAGGTTTTTAGCTTTGAAAGTGATTTAGCTTCTTCAGTTCTGAGAAGTCACCATTTACCCTTGGAATATCTAACCTCATAAGAGTCTTTCTTCATATGTTGGCTCAGAGTCGGTCAACATGACCTCTGGAAGAGCTGGAGTCTACTACTGGGTCTACTACATTTAAAGGATAGCATGCCAAAAAAATGTCTACAAACCAAGGTTCAAGGAAGCTTCCTTATTGGGAACACTTAGGAAGTACAGTTACACAACTATTGCTGGGAGGCACTGTGTATGCCACTCACTATGAGGCATAGTGTGACAGGACAGCAGAATGCTCTTGCACTGGTATCTCTGGACCCTGCCTTAAGTGGCTGACTTTAATCTGGATCCTTCCACTGTTATAAATTATAACCATGAATAGAATGACTTTGGCGAGTTCTGTGATTTCTTCTTCCAAAAAAAATTTTTTTTTGGTTTTGGGCCATATCCGGCAACGCTCAAGGGCTACTCCTGGCTCTGCACTCAGAAATCGCCCCTGGCAAACTTGGGGGATCATATGGAATACTGGGAATTAAATCACTGTCAGTCCTGAGTAGGCCACATGCAAGACAAAAGCCCTACTGTTATGCTATCTCTCCAGCACTTCTCCTAAATTCTTTTTTTTTATTTGTGGCTATGCGCTCAGAAAAAGCTCCTGGCTTGGGGGACCATATGGGATGCTGGGGGATCAAACTGTGGTCTGTTCTAGGTTAGCACATGCAAGGCAAACGGCACACTGCTTGCGCCACCACTCCAGCTTCCCTTTTCCCAAATTCTTAAATCTGAGAGTGTTCTAGGTATTAGAGTGAGGGTGGTCTTGTAAGTTTTCCAACTCCTCCAAGTCTTCAATAATTTTATTTAGTTATCAAAGAGCAGTGGGTGACAGGAAGAGCTTAAGTTTTAAATCTCTGATTCTATTCACTAGCTAGAGGGCTTTGGACAAATTAAAATTTCTTAAGACTTGTGGGACCAGAGCAATGGCACAGTGGTAGGGCATTCGCTTTGCAGCAGCTGAGTCAGGACAGACTGCAGTTTGATCCCCTAGCATCCCATATGGTCCCCAAGCCAGGAGTGATTTCTGAGCACACAGCCAGGAGTAACCCCTGAGCGTCACCGAGTGTGGCCCAAAATTTAAAAAAAAAGACCTGTAGGTTGTACATATGGGATAGTAGAAAATTTAAATATTCTCTTAGAAGAAAAATAGAAGATTAAATACACACAAAAACAGAGTACCCAGGTATCTTTTCCCCCCCAAAAAAAACCCTCAATATCAAAAGATCTCACCGGGCATACAGCTTTACCTTGACATAGTAAGTAGTTAGTACTTTCCGAAGATCAAAGACCTGAAGCATGGAAGCAGCACTATTGTCAGTGATGCTGTAACCCTCCAGAATGTATTTAGTGACAATCACTTCCCAGGCTAGCCACCGTTGGCTAAAAGCAGCATTAAATGAAAGCACATGGGGAATATGGCCAGGCTCACAACAGCAGAAACCTTCATCTTCTTCAACGCCTTCTGTAATAGCCTCTACTTCTCGTTGTTGACAGTAAGTACCTTATGAGAGAAAAAGAAATAGATACCACTATGAAGAGGTAGGGAGCATGATGCAGAAAATCAAATGCTTTAGGATAAAAAGAAGCTCAAAGCACATTTTAGAGCAATTCAAACAATGTGATTGATCCACCTTAGGGTGTTTATCAATAAACTGCAGCAAGCTCCAGAAACAGAGCACTCTGTATCTTTTGCAGAATTACAACATACATTTGTAGAGCCAAGGAGCTGAGAATGAGTGCAATAATTTTGCACTTAATTTTGACTCAGTAATTCCTAAACTTCTAATTTGTGTTTCTAACTACACACAAATCAAATGCATGAAGGTGTATCTCACAAAGTTCTAATTTAATTTAATTACAAAGTGAAATGAGAAGGGGCTGGAAATATCACAGGGATAGGGAACCTGCTTGCACACAACCAACAAGGTCCAACTCCTAGCATTTAGGATGTCTTGCCAGGAGTGACTCCTGAACTTAGAGATGACAGATTAAGCGCTGGGCACTGCTTGGTATAGCCCAGGGGTCTCAAACTCAATTTACCTGGGGGCCGTAGGAGGCAAAGTTGGGGAGAGGCAGGGCCACATAAGGGATTTCACACACACACACACAAAAGTCCTCAAATGTCATTATTAACAGTTTTAATTATTTCTTCTGAACATGAATAGAACATTGAGTGACAATCATGAACAGTTTTTCTGAACATGGCATCTTTTGCCTATTCCTTGCTGCCAGAGACTTGACAGAGCTTCTTCTCACAAATCTGAACCACATTTGGCTTTAGAGAGGAAGCAGTTGAGACCCTCAGTATGGCTTAAAGAGGATCATCATTAAGACTAGAAATATACTTTGACTTATTGAAGTTCAATGTGGAGAATAACTTTTCACACAAATATGTGCTCCCAAAAAGGCACATGGTGCGCTTAAACATTTGGGAAAGCTCAGGAAATGGGGGGCAATTTTCTCAAAAATTGCCCATGCATGTCTGCTTTTCCACTAATCTCCCTGAACTTGGCTTTGAGATCAGAGTTGCATTGCAGGTCAATGAGCTCCATTTGAAGCACAAGAGGGGCATCTTGCACATCAAAGGAAAAGGGGTCCACAAAAATTTGGAAAGTGGCTCTGTGCTTTTTGAACTCTGCAAATCTATGATCAAATTCCTTCTCTAGCTTAAAAATAGCATCAACATATTTCTCACCACTGAATGGTATGCCTGCATCCACAAGTTCCTTGCATGCTGGGAAATGGCAAAGGTTTGTCTGAGAGAGCTGGGATTTCCATAACACAAATTTTGTGGAGAATGCTCTCACGTTGTCATAGGCAGCACTGATAAGCTGCCCCGGGCCTTGTAACATCTTGTTTAGTACATTCAGCTTATGTGTGATGTCAACAAGAAAAGCTAAGTCCATGAGCCATTTGTGATCACTCAACTCAGAAACAGCATTCCCATCCTTCTCCATGAATGCTTTCACTTCTTCTCTCATCAAAAAAATTTTTCAGGACATTTCCTTTGATGAGCCAATGTACCTGGGTGAAATAGAGCACATCTCCATATTCTGACTCCATTTTCTCTATAAAGCACAGAACCTTCTGTGCTTTAAGCCCCTGAATCTGATTTGGTTGATGCATTTCACAACAACAGACATCACACTGTCACACGGCAGGCATTTACTGCAAAGGGCCTGCTGATGGATAATGCAGTGAAGAACAATGGCCTTCTCAACACCTTCCTCTTCAAGTTTTTTTTTTTTGAACAAAAGTTTTTTTTGAACAAGTGCCACTAGTCCATTTTTCCTCCCTGTCATCGATGGCGCTCCATCGGTTATTATTCCAACAAAGCTCTTCCATGGCAAACATGCATTCTCAATGGCATCACACAGATGCTGAAATATCTCATTAGCGGTGGTCTGGCCATGCACTGGAATTATTGTGAGCAGCTCCTCTGTCAATTCAAAATTGCAATCAACACCACGGACATAAATTGTGAGCTGCACAGTGTCTGTTATATCTGTTCCCTCGTCAAGAGCAACTGAGTATGCATCAAAACATTTGGCTTTCTCACACAGTTGATGATCAATGCCACTTGACATGTCAGAAATGCGCTCTGCCACAGTGTTGGCAGAAAGGCTGATTTTGCTCAACTGACCTTTCTTTTCTGGACAGATAATACTTGCAGCCTGTAACATGCATTTTTTTTTAACAAACTCTCCTTCTGTGAATAGTTTCCCTGCCTTAGCAATCATCTCACTAACCATGGAACTAGCTTTGACTGATGCAACATTCTCTTTGGTTGCTTTCTTGAAGAAATCTTGTTGCCTCATTAGATATGTTTTAAGACTGGCAACCTGCTTGACTCTCTCATTTCCTTGATATTTTGCACATTCCTCAGCATGTTTAGTTGAGTAATGACGTTTCAAGTTGTATTCCTTGTGCACTGCAACTTTCTCTGAGCAAATAAGACATGTGGGGATGCCCCAGTGCTCAACAAAGAAATACTGCGTCTCCCACTTTTCCTGAAATTGTGCTCATCATCAATCTTTTTCTTCACTGCAGGCTTTGATGAAATCATGATGAAGGTATGACGAAATCTAATTCTGTAATAAACTTCTCTCCCTTAGGCCTCCGATAATGCAAGGGACAGCGGGCAGGAGCAACGGAAATGATGTCTGCGCTAGGTGCAAAGTATTCGCGATTATTCGCTTACTGAATATTCGCAATAAAAAAAATCGCATTAGTAAGAAAAAAATTGCAAAAAATCGCATTAAGCATCTGCATACCCCAAACAACTGCTCGGGGTATTCGCGTGTTTAATGCAAGTTTTTCTTACTAATGCGATTTTTATTGCAATTATTCAGTAAGGGAATAATCACGAATACTGCGATATTTGAAGGCCGACCGCGAGCCACAAAATGTTGTACGGAGGGCCGCAAATGGTCCGCGGGCCGCGAGTTTGAGACCCCTGGTATAGCCCAAAGAGCAAAATAAAGCAAACAAAGGAATTGAAATGAGAAGAGAATCATCCCGGGACAAATGACATAGACAAACATGCCAAACACAAAAGAATCTGAGTAGTATTTACCAGTATGAGGTCTAGTATGCATATAAAGTAGTTTTTATAATTGTAATATATTAATGTACAATTAATAGTCATATTATGTGAATAAAGTCATAAATTCTATGTTATACTAATATAATTCATAATGATGCATTATAATAACAAGAAATATTTCCCGGGGCTGGAGCAGTGGCGCAAGCGGTAAGGCATCTGCCTTGCCCGCGCTAGCCAAGGACAGACCGTGGTTGATCCCCTGTCGTCCCATATGGTCCCCAAGCCAGGAGCAATTTCTGAATGCATAGCCAGGAGTAACCCCTGAGCATCACAGGGTGTGGCCCCAAAAAACAAAACAACAACAACAAAAATTCACCCTACTGCCAATTCTAACAGTAACTGAGTAAGACTGGATCATTGGCATATGAGTCCTGCCCTCATAAAATTTCAATTAAGTGTAAGCGTTTATTTATTTATTTATTTTTGGTTTTGTTTTGGGGTCACACCTAGCAGTGCTCATGGCTTATTCCTGGATCTGTGCTCAGATATCAGTTCTGATGGTGCCTGGGGACCATGTACGGTGAAGAGGAAAGAACCAGGGTTTGTTACATGCATGGCAAATGCCTTACCTTCTTACTATCTCTTTGGCCCCCAGGTATGAGAGTTTTAAGTACTCTAATCTAGCAAACAATTCTTTAAAGTTACATTGCTTGACACAACACACTTATCAAACAAAAATGGAATTAATGCTATAAAATAAAGATATAAAATCAGATTAAATATAGAATCAGCTTCACAGCAATCACCACCAACAAAATATTACCTAGCACATTCTTATTTCTTACTATTCAATAGTCTTACTTCCATTTAATTGGTAAATTGTTTACGTTATACAAAACTATAAAGTTGATCATACTTTTGGGAGTGGATTGGAATACACCTAACTGGTACTCAAAGGACAATATATGGAGCCAGGAATTGAACAGGGGTCTGTCACCTGCAAAGCAAGCATCTTCACCCTTAATTATTTCTCTGGCTGAAAAAGAATTGTATTTTCTTAAAGACATATCCTGAAGTTACATCCTAGAAATAACTAGCAAGTGCATATCCTAGAGTTACATTCTAGAAACTAAGCCGGAATGTATGTTTTTTCCTTTCCTTGGCTGGAAGGAGGGAAGAAACATACATCTACGTTTGAAAAACATCACTTGGTGGGGGCGGGGGGGGGGGGGAATGCCCTGGTTCAGGATAATAGAAAGATAGGCTGGAGAGGTAAGCCCTGGTCAAGCAAATATTGAGATTTGAGATTCCAGAATTTCTAACCATATTTCACTTTGTTCTTAAATTTCATGGACAAATATTTCCAGGATGATACATAATGCTCAGAGGAAGTCTTGAAAATAGAACCTACTATGGCTGCCCATCACACATGACACTGACACAGACACACACACAATTTCAGAATAAACAGGCACTGTTATAAAGTATTTTCCCAAACTAAAAGTTAGAGTGGAATTTAATCGAATGTCTTCTAACATCTTTCAAAAGGCCAAATTAGGATTTCTGAAAACCTATAAATCACTTAAAGGTGGTGATTTCTATTCATTTGGTTTTTATATTTTTTTTAACAAAAATAGCCTCAAAGTTAAAAATTGGCTGCATTGGTAGGGTATGAAAAAAAAAAAAGGCAAGACTAATTTCTGCCTTTTTCCTGAGTTTTGAGCTCTCTAGCATCTACCGTCATAATTACACTATAGTAATTTAGCCAATTAGTCATCTATTCACATCAGTTTTTGTTTGGGGGGGCCTTACCCAGCAATGGTCAAGGATTATTCTTGGTTCTGCACTCAGGAATTACTCTGGGAGATGCATGGGTACCATATGGGATGCAGTAGAGTGAATTCAGAGCAGCCACATCCAAAGTATACACCCGACTTGCTGCACTACTGCTCCGGGCCTCTTGATTTCAATTTTATGTCAGTTTTGTAAAATGCTTTGAGAAACTTTCTTTCCATACCCAAATGCAACAAAGACTTAGAGGGTAGAAAATCTGAGCCACTGTAAGGAACTTCCTGAGCTAGGGCTTTTCCAATTGAACTGTGAAGCTGAATCTATTCCTTAATCTGAAATCTTACTCTTATTTTTATTGACTTTGTCAATTTCTTGAAACCCAGTTCAAGATTATAAAATGACTGAATATGGGATGCTTTAAACCTAGTAAACACCAAAAGTTACACATCCCAATATATTCTAGTTATGCATTTTGCTTTCACTATAGTAATTGATATTAATAATTTAAAAGGAATTTTGAGATGTAAAAAAGTATTCTAAAATATAAAGAACTATTACTAAAGAATTTCTTGGGTTATCTAGATCTTTATTTTATTCACATCATTGTGCAAAATCTGAATGAAAGTAAATAACACTAATTATGGAAATTATATGTACTTTAATATTAAAAACAGTTTTTGATTTTGGTTTTGGTCCTGTCTTGGGGGACCGTATGGGATGCCGGGGGGGGGGGGGGGGAATTTAACCACAGTCCATCCTAGGCTAGCGTGGGCAAGGCAGATGCCTTTCCCCTTGTGCCACTGCTCTGGCCCCAAAGAAACATTATTCTGAGTAAAATTCAAAAGCAATAGAATCAGTAAAAACGGGGCTGGCGAGGTGGTGCTAGATGTAAGGTGTCTGCCTTGCAAGCGATAGCCAAGGAAAGATCGCGACTGTGGTTCGATCCCCCGGTGTCCCATATGGTCCCCCCAAGCCAGGGGCAATTTCTGAGCGCTTAGCCAGGAGTAACCCCTGAGCATCAAATAGGTGTGCCCCGAAAAACCAAAAAAAAAAATCAGTAAAAACAAATTTCTGTCTTGTAAATTTAGATTTAGAAAAGTGTACTTGGTAAAAGTAATATTTTCAAATAAAAGGTTCATGTGGGAGAAATTATACTAAGACTATAAGAAAAGGAAGGCCTTCCCCAGCAATGCTCAGGGGCAACTTCCTGCATTACCAGTCAGACAGTGGAGCTGGGTTCAATGCAAGGGTTCAGCAGTGTACTTTTGTCCAAACCCAGAAGAGTTGGGCCAGTAGGGCCATGGCTAGTGGTTTTCAAGGGACCCTGTAGTGCTAGCAGTAAACTCAGGGACTCATGCATAAATGACATGCACGGCAACCCTGTAAACACAAAATTTTCCTTTAAAAACCCTGAAAATTCCTCAAATCTTAGTTATCATATATATGAAAAAAATCTTGAGAATATCAATAAAATAGAAATGAGGGCTGGAGCAATAGCATAGCAGTAGGACATTTGTTCTGCACACAGCTGACCTGGGACGAACCCAGCTTTGATCCCTGGCATCCCATAAGGTCGCCCGAGCCTGCCAGGAGTGATTTCTGAGCACAGAGCCGGAGTAAATCACTTAGCACTGCTAGTGTTCCCTCTCTCCCCAAAAAGGAATTAAAATAAAAGGAGCAAAGGGGCTGGAGAGATAGCATGGAGGTAAGGCATTTGCCTTTCATGCAAGAGGTCATCAGTTCTAATCCCAGCGTCCCATATGGTCCCCTGTGCCTGCCAGGAGCAATTTCTGAGCATGGAGCCAGGAGTAACTCCTGAGCACTGCCGGGTGTGACCCAAAAAAAAATAAATAAAATAAAATAAAAGGAGCAAAGAGACTGACAAGAAACACAAAAAAAGAAATGAAACACTGGTAGAAACATAGCTCACCCCAAATCTCGTGATTCTATCACTGGATACTACAAAATGATTTTTCAGATATGAAATTTTGGAAGGAACTGTAATAATCACTCTTTCACAACTCTTCTCCTTCCACAGTTCCAAAGACTAGGGATCTTAACTTTTGATTAGAGGTCAACATCTATAATTTAAATTATAATTCACAGGAGTACATCATAGAAATAAAAGATAAATGAATGTCTTACCTCTGAATTCAAGTCCCCGCAGTTGGAAAGTGACCAGCCCATTGCCTATTTCTATCAGATGGACCAGTGCATTGAGGTAGTCAGAGGCAAGAATGAAACAGTCCCCAGTACTATAGTTTCCCCACCGTCCCAGGAGCAAGTCCCCACAGAGACTGTGTTGGAGGGATCTGGTTAAATGTTCATAAAAGATGGAATTCAGGTTGTTGTCGTCTGAACCTATAAAAATAGATTCAAATCATTGTTAAGGTTGTCTTAAATGTCCCTTATATATATATATATATATATATATATATATATTAAAAAAACAACCCCCAAGATTACTTAAAATAAAACTTTAAATAAATAAATAAAATTTGGGGGTAAATTCTGACAAAAGAATTACTAGTCAACAATTTTAATTTCTTCATAGAACAGAATATTAGGTAATGAGGGAAGTTCAAATTTAGGGTTAAAAGTCACATAAACTTCCAGGATATTTGGTTTCCATCCATTAAAAAAAAAAAAAATCCAGAAATTAGGTTAGATGAAATCTAAGGTTTTCAGAGTATCTAAAAAAAAAAAAAAAAGGAGAGATGACACAGAGATAGAGAAAGAGAGATAAGGGGAGGGAGGGAGGGAGAGGGAGAGGGAGAGAGGGGGAGAGGGGGGAGAGAGGGGAGAGAGGAGAGAGAGAGAGAGAGAGAGAGAGAAAGAGAGAGAGAGAAAGAGAGAGAGAGAGAGAGAGAGAGAGAGAGAGAGAGAGAGAGAGAGAGAGAGAGAGAGAGAGAGAGAGAGAGAGAGAGAGAGAGAATGTCTACTACCAAGGCAGGCAGGGAAGAGGGTGGAAAGAAAACTGGAGGCCTTGGTGGAAGGAAATGTGCACTGGTGAAAGGTGTTGTAATCTGTATAACTAAAACTCAATCATGAACAATGCTGTAAATGTGAAAAAAGAAAACCAACTGTATTATGAGCAATCTTGTAACCATAGTGTTTAAATAAAGTAATTTTTAGAAAAAAAATTAAAAAAGGAAATCTAAGATTTTTTCCCCACCTCTTTAGCAGCCTATATTACTTTTACCACTTAATGAAAAAAATTAGGATAAAACAACACCCAATAGATGGCCCATCCAGAAGTAAACTGCCCAAAGCAATAATCCACACATAGGTGGCCAGAGCATTGTACTGGAGAATGTACTCAATAGCTACTTCTAACTGCCTGATCAAGTAATGAAGTAATGAAAGGGAAACTCCAGGCACTGAGTCCATGAAAATTTTTGGTTTTTAATTAAAAGATAACAAAATCATAGTGAATTACAAAGTTACAAAATTATTTACAATTTGAGTTTCAGGCATATACTATTCCAACACTAATCCCTTTACCCAGTGTCCACTACCCTTCGCCTATATCCCGGTTTCCTTCCCACCCACCCATTCCCAGTCCTCCTCTAGCAGATAATTTCCCCCTTCATCACTGTCCTAGTATTCCTTCCTAATTTACTCCGCCTTCCCTGTATACCCCTGCCGTAAAGGTAGGCTTCCTACTGAAGACCAGTTCTGCTCTTCCTTTCTATTGCTGGAAGTGTTTCTGATTATAGATATACCTGACACAAAGTTGAGTCCCTAGTGGACTGAGTTCTGAGCCACCCAGTCATTCACGGCAAGTAGAGTATCTCCAGTGGCTCGAGATACCTAGGTGTGTACCTATAAAAATCTTATAAACATGGGATATTATTTTCTTATGGTTTAATGATGTGTTCCTGTCTCAATGGTGTGAAATGATATCTCGTTGCTGCTTTGATTTCCATCTTCCAGATGATTCTTGATGTGGAGTATTTTTTCATGATCTTTTGGTCATCTGTATTTCTTTTTGATGAAATGTCTGTTCATTTCTTCTTCCCATTTTTGGATGAGGTTAGAGGACTTTTTCTTACTAAAGCTCTACCAGTGCCTTATATATCCTACATATTAACCTCTTATTGAAGATGAGGACCAAGGGAACTAGTCCATGGTAGAAAGTTTACCACAAATAGCAGGGGAGTGCAGTTAGGGCAGACCACCTTGGACAAAAACTGAAGGCTGAAAGGAGATAAAGTCATATGCATTACTCCTTCAGCAACAATATTGCAAATCACTTTGAGGAAGGGAGGGAGGGAGGGAGGGAGGGAGGGAGGGAAGAAGGGAGGGAGGGAGGGAGGAAGGGAGGGAGGGAGGGAGGAAGGAAGGAAGGAAGGAAGGAAGGAAGGAAGGAAGGAAGGAAGGAAGGGAGGGAGGGAGGGAGGGAGGGAGGGAGGGAGGGAGGGAGGGAGGGAGGAAGGAAGGAAGGAAGGAAGGAAGGAAGGAAGGAAGGAAGGAAGGAAGGAAGGAAGGAAGGAAGGAAGGAAGGAAGGAAGGAAGGATCTGCCATAGAATCAAGCAGAGGAGAGGGCAGGAGGGAAACAGAGGACATAGGTAGTAGGAAATGTGCACTGATAAAGGATATATTGTAAAAGTTTCATGTATGTGTAAATGCCAAATTCCTTAGGTTTGCTTCTTTAATCACATATAAAGCTATTACCTGGATTTCTATCAAGTTGAGAAGCCAATCTTGTATTTGAATGATCCACTCGTTTTGTGCTAAAGGAAGCAAAATAAAATACATTCAGTACCCCTTTTTATATTAAAAATGTTTTTTTAATCACTCTGGTGCAAAAAACTTACATGTTTAATTAAAGATGTTTTTCTAAAAAGACATGAGTTAACTATGTGAAAATAACCTGATACTACAGAGAATAGGATGCTAGGCCTTGTATCCAGCTGACCCGGATTAGATCCCCAGCACCCCATATTGGTCCCCTGAGCTTCTAGGAGTGATCCAAGAGTAAGCCTTGAGCACTTCAGAGTGTGGCCCATACACAAACCAACAAAGAAACAAAATTGATCCTTAGGAAAGACATAATGAACAGAGTTCTAAAACAATATCAAGTACATGAAACATTCTTTGTAAAGGGAAAGTATAGCTATTAAATATCCATCATATTCTTTAGAATAGTGATTCCCAAATGTGGCTCATAAAATAAGGAACTTAGGACACTTTCAGTGAGTTTTCAATATCAAAACCATTTTTATACCAAAGCTGAGCAGCTATATGACTTTTTCCCTTACTGTGCTGAGAGCTGCAATAATATTGCAGAAGATAAGGTGGGTAAGATTGCTGATGCAATAACATGAATAGACAGTTGTATCAAACTAATGTTTCTTTTTCTTTTTTCTTTTTTTTTGGGGCCACACCTGGTGACGCTCAGGGGTTACTCCTGGATATGCGCTCAGAAGTCACTCCTGGCTTGGGGGACCATATGGGACGCAGGGGGGATCGAACCGCTTGCACTGGCAAGGCAGACGCCTTACCTCTAGCGCCACCACCCTGGACCCAAACTAAATGTTTCACTGCTATTCATGTTCAAGAAAAAATTAAGCCTTGTTTTAAAATGAAGCACTAAAACTTATCAAGATCTTGTGGGGCTGGAGAGATAATATAGGGGTTAAAGTGTTTGCCCTGCAGTTTACCAACCCTGGTAGCAATCCCTGGTATCACATATAGTTGGTCCCCTGAGTACCTCCAGGAATGCTCCCTGAGAATCAAATAGGGGGGAAAAAAAAATCACGATCCTATTAAACTACAGCTCTTCAGTCCTCAATGAAACAGTTATAAATCATAATTTTATTAAATGGCAGTTCCTGACATATATTTTTAAATTATGTGTGGCAAAATACATTCTGAAATAAGGTGAATATTGCAAGGGTCAACCATCCTGATGAGAAAGCATCTATGTGACTACCTGCTTTCTTATCAAACACTATTTTTATTTGAACCATTCAAGAGTAAGTCATGATTATTCATATTGTTAGTTGACAGATATTTCTTTAAAAATAAAGTAAATGTCATTTCAAGAAAAACAAGTGACAAGTTATCAGTTGCCAATGATACAATTTAAGTTTTCATGAGAAAAATAAGAATTTGGAAGAACACTATGTCCATCACTCTATACTTAAAGACATTTCCCTTGACAGCTTGTTGGACTGGCGTACGTGCTTTACATGCAAGAAGCCTGGTTTGGATGCCCTTGGGTTCAATCCACAGCACTGTAGGGTGCCTATGCACTGCTAAGAGGTTCCTTTGAGCATAGAACCAGGAGTTCTTTTGAGCTCAGAACAAGGATGCTCTCATCACTACTGGATGTGATCCCCAACCAAACAAATAAAACTATTCTTTTAAATATTGGTAGTCACATAAATATTTTCATTGTATAATAAAGTGTGCCAAAATCAGAAGATCTAATTCTTTAGTGAACTGGTATTTTCTGAACAATCAGTAAATAATGTGTTAGATTAAGGAGTGTAAAAAAATTAAGCCATTACTGCTAAATTTGATTATTCTGATTTTTAAAATTATGAATGTTTTAAATTCTCTATTATACTGCAGCTCATCTTTAGATAACTACCAATTTGTCAACCTTTAGTTATAAGAGTATATATATATCCAGAACTTTCTAAAAAAAAATTAGAATACTTTTGTTTTCAACGATACAGTTGTGTGGACATGTTTTGTTCATATGCTTCAACCAAGACAACACCATTGCAGCAACAGATTGAATAAAAAAATCAAATAGGAGTTAACAATAATAAACTAATAATAAAAAAATGGTCAACAATAATACCATATTAATATTAATTATTAATTATTAATATCAGTACTATATTAATAATAACAAAAACAACAATAATACTCTTCACTGTAATTAAAAGATTCATTACATGGGAAGAATAGTTAAGCCTAAGGGATTCTACCTAAACAGAATGTACAAAGATGTACAAAAAGATATACAAAGATGGTCATAAAACAGAAAGAACATATAAAACATTTAGTTCTAAAACAGCTATTTCTAAGAAAACAGTGAGAAACAGTGAGAAACTATATTAATGACATATATTAGGATATGACATATCCTAGGATAACATTTCACAGGATAAAATTTCATAGTACTATTAATATAAAACAATTGTAAGACAGCATTAAAGTAAAAAAATTGCATCTAAAATAATATTTAAAATATCTTAGGAACAGAGAAAATGAATAGAAAATAGAATTAAATTTTTGAGACTTCTAATTTTATAAAATATTCAAATTTTATAAAATATTTTTATAAAATCATAAAATTTCAGCAAAACATTGCAAAAATGTATAACCATCAGCTACTCAGAATAATACTGTCAATAATTTCCCAAGAAATATAAAAATTGGCATCCAAATCTTTCATCTTACTCACTTATAGTCTCTCTCCCAGAATTTCACAGGCCGAACATATGAAGTGATGAAAATTGCACTTCCCAAAAAAGGGTTCAGTGGAGTAGAAAAGAAAGCTGATACAGCAGCCTGGACAAACAACATGGCTGAATCTATTGGAAGCTGGTTAAGGGTCATAGCATTCATCTCAGTGCTTGCCCAGCCACACTGGTGCACACAGGCACAAATACGTCACACAAACATATTGCGATAATGAGTGTTTAAATACAAGGTCATCGGAGGAATAAAGAGAAGGCTGTAGCTAAAGAGCAAATGGACGTTCGTGTGGAATAAGTCAAACAGGTATTTGCTAACATGTATTTGAGCAAAAGTCCATTAACCACACTTGGGTGGCATTAACCACACTTGGGTGGAGCCACTTGAGTTTAATGTTCCGGAAAGCTAAAACTAAAAATTATAGAATAAAAAATCTATAGCTTAATATTACATGGCCACTAGCCTTTACTTACTTATGTACTTATTCATTCATTTATGGTTTTGGAGCCACACCTGGCAATGCTCAGGAGTAACTCCTGGCTTTACACTTAGAAATCACTCCTGGCAGGCTTGGGGGACCAGATAGGATGCTAGGAATCAAACCCAGGATAGCTGCATGCAAGGCAAAAAGTCCTACCTGCTGTGGTATCACTTCAGCTCCAAGCCTTTACTTATTTAAAGTGTGTGTTTGTGTATAAGCGTGTGTGTATAGTTAATGAAATCCAGGTCTTGCAAGTGCCACATCCTGGTCTTAAAAAGTCATGGACACCCAAGTGACCCAGAATAAATGACTGGATAAAGAACTCATGGTAGAAAACAGAATTGAATATTATTCAACAATAAGAAAAGATGAAATTATGCAATTTTCAGCCATAAAAGTGGAACTAGAAAGAAGAATTCTGAGTGAAATCTGTCAGGAGAGGAACAGATAAAGAATGATCTCTCTCAAAATGTAAGATATAAAGAAATATGGTAAAGCAGTGACAAATGAAAAAGGCAACAATCTAAGAGAGGTGTTCTATAGAACAAGGTGGACCAAGAGTGGGGGGGGGGGGGAGCCAGGGACCAGAAGAGAAGGAACCTGAGACACTCTGGTGGGAGGTTTGGTGTTGGAACACTATATGCATAAAACTCTCATAAACAGTATTGTAAATCAAGTGTCTCAATTAACATTGGAGAGAAAAGAAAAATTATATAGAAATTTTAGAAATAAAAATTTTGAACATGTGTCTAATTGTAATCATGATTATATAGAACGGGAAAATAAAAATCTTGGACATAGAAATCTAAGTATCATCATGACAAACAATTATATTTTGTATCTTTATTCATATAAATTATTTCTACATTCTATTCATTTTACTTTGCTACATAACCTTAAACCTTTTTGTGAACCAGAGATAGTATTAGGAGGCTTAATATTTTTGCCTGATATAGTCAACTTTGGGATCAATTCCTGGTACTGCAGATAGCCCCTGGTGTACTGCTAGGAGTGAGTCCTGAGCACAACTGGTTAAGATTTCAAAACCAAAACACTTTTCTCAAGTGTAGGTTATCTATGGCTTAACCTTAACAAGCTAGATAATAAAAAATCAATATAAGTATGACTCAAAAGACTGAATTATTTTAAAAGTTTTTGGGCTACACCTAACAGTGCTCAAGGCTTACTCTTGACTATACACTCAGAGATCACTATTGGAGATGTCTGGAAGACTATATGGAGTGAAAGGAATTGAACCTAGGTTGATTCTGTGCAAGACAAGTGCTATTCCTGCTTGACTATTTCTCCAGCCCCAAGATTACTAATTTTTGGTAATTTTTCATATAAAATACATTAACACATTCTAACCCTATGAAAACCTATTTTAGGGGCTGGAGTGATATAGAACAGCAGGCAGGGCATTTGTCTTGTATGTGGCTGACCTGGGTTTGATCCCCAGCATCCCAGGCGGTTCCCCCGAGTCTGCCAGGAGAGATTTCTAGTATAGAGTCAGGAGTAACCTGAATGCCACCAAGTGTGGCTCAACACTCCCAAAAGGTATTTTTACAAATCAACAATCATCAGAATATGCCTGTCCATTCTTACAAAAATTTAAGTAAAAGGATACGTGGCACTGCAAAGGGCTGAGCAAAAGCATGGAAAGCAGAACCCCATGTAATCTGCCATGGAGCAATGTAGGTATACACAAATTGTAATTTATAAAGGAGTTCCCAAAGCTGTAGGAGGAAAATAGAACAATCAGTAAGAATACATCACCCAAAAACTAGACTAGAAGACAAAAGACCTCTAAAATTAAAATTTTCATTACAAGGAAATGTAATTGCAATTATTTGCATGTGCATAAAATGAGAATATATATCAACAACAAAAACACCGTATAGAGGGACCAGCGAGGTGGCGCTAGAGGTAAGGTGTCTGCCTTGCAAGCGCTAGCCAAGGAAGGACCTCGGTTCGATCCCCCGGCATCCCATATGGTCCCCCCATGCCAGGGGCAATTTCTGAGCGCTTAGCCAGGAGTAACCCCTGAGCATCAAACGGGTGTGGCCCGAAAAATCAAAAAAAAAAGAAAAAAAAACCGAACACCGTATAGATTTCTGAGTAAGAACACCTGGCTGAATTTTTAAAAATTCTATGCTCTCTACCTATCATATTATTACTACACAGAAACATGTTTAAGCTATTTTCCATACCTTTAAGCTAGACATTTATAAAATTAAGTAATGCAAATACACTTTTATTCTCAAACATACTTCAAATTTTCATGCTTTGTAAACAGTATATTTTAAAAGCACTGTCAAAAGTAGTATGAAAGTAGCAAAGCAGGGTTTAAAGACCTTTCACTTTCTCAATGCCTATTGCCTAAGAATTCAGTAGTTTATTAAGTATCTGATCAAATATCACAGCCAATTACATAATACATTTTAATCCTATTTACATTAAGATATTTTTCGTTACAAAACTTGTCCTCAGCACGGAAATAGAACTACAGTGTTTACCCCAGACTGTCTCTATGCTAGGCAATGGAGGCTCCAATCTCCAAACAGATCACAGGATCTTGTTAAAAGCAAGAGGTTCTAATTCTGAATCATGATTCAGACACTAAGTACTTCATCTTTGAGTCATTTAGCTGATTTGCAAAGACTCTGCTTAACTTCCAATTTAACAAAGAAATCACAGCTTCACTCAATTACAACATGTAGATGAAGGCTTGTCTTCTTTGCCATGAGGCACAATTATGCGCACTGATCTAATCAGGACAACAACAAGTAAAAGAAGTAGGCAGGAGCGCTACCAATATCCCATCATGACTGCTTAAAGGCAGAAACGCTGCATTTAGGAAACCAGACTCTAAATGTGAAATACACTGCAGCAACATTTAAATGTAATAATGAAGAAAATGATATGAAATTAGATAGGTAAGTGGCTAGTGGGTATATATTTTTTTAATATATTAAGAGAAGTTTTTATAGAAAGGTTAGTGAATTGATGCACCTTGAAGGGATATTTTAAAATAATGTTTCTAAAGAGATCTTTTTAATAACCACTTGCTCATTGTCACTGTTATGATCTTTATAAGCAATCATACAAAATGCAAATGCACAAATGCAGAATTTTTTTTATCTTTATTGCAGTAGCTTGATTTAGAAAAGTTCTAGGGCCCGGAGAGATAGCACAGCGGTGTTTGCCTTGCAAGCAGCCGATCCAGGACCAAAGGTGGTTGGTTCGAATCCCGGTGCCCCATATGGTCCCCCGTGCCTGCCAGGAGCTATTTCTGAGCAGACAGCCAGGAGTAACCCCTGAGCACTGCCGGGTGTGGCCCAAAAACCAAAAAAAAAAAAAAAAGTTCTAGAACAAAACAGTTCTCAAAAAAACATCTGCCTAATAAATCAAAGTCTTAAGAGAATCCAAACTAATCAAAATTAAGGAGAATGACACTATTTCAAGGACTTATTAGCTTATACTTACTTCAACTATTACTTTTTTCAAACAATATAATAAGTTGCAACACATTTACAACCTAAATATTTAAATTGGTGAGAAACTTCATTATTCTTTATTCAAACAGTTCTCTAACTTTCTGGGTCCCCTTTTTGGCTAACCATGCTCACTAGAAAAAAGAATCTAAGTGATAACATTTGTATGAATTACTTAGCAAATAATAATAAATAATAAAATATCGCAATATTTTAGAGATACCACAATACTTCAAAGTTGGAACTAAAGCCTTGTTCAGATGAACTGATATTCTTCCCAGCATCTCTCAATTACCCTCTACACATTGACATTATCATTACAAACTCTTACACTCTATATCTTTAGGTTCTCTCTTGGCTAAGTTGGCTAACCTTCCTAAAATTGGGCATTCGTTGTGTTTCATAGCTGCTCATTTGCTTCAGCTCTGTCACCTATCAAATGGGATAATACATGTAAAAATCCTTTGTATGTTGTCATTGTTAATCTGAAACCTAAGCTCTTTGATTGTAAATTTGATCGTACAGCTTAAGTTGTTACAGAAAGGTAGGTCCGAAACACTGTTCTTGGTTGGGAAGCTATCACATTTGTACAAGAAATAAAAAAGCATCTACCTTGTAGGTGGCTAACAGGTTTTGGACATAATCTGCAAACTTGAGAGCATCCTGTCCAGTTCACCACCATGCCCACTTCTGATAACTCCCACATAGCCTTGCTACTCCTAAATTCAACCACCTTCAGCACTTAGTTATATCCTTCATCTACCTATCCAGCCCAATTCAAGTATTTCTAAAAATCATTCAAAACCAATTCAAGTACTAGCACCCAACTCAAACATTAGCATCTAGATTTCTACAATCATTCAAAACCACACTACCTTTTGAAAGATTATATATATTTTAATATTATACTCTTATTGGTGTTGCTTAATTTTTCCATATAATTTAATCTTATCTCCCTAGACATAGCAAGAAATGCATCTTTTACTGATCATGGTTGACAAACATTGTTAAAGAATTTAAGTACTTTCCTAAATAACTAGATTGCTGATGAAAGATGCTATTTAAAAGGAGATGAAAAGAATAAAAGGCAAGCATACATCTCACTAAAGTAGTGTATTACATACAGAGAGATACTGTCACAGATAAGGAAATTCCTTTTGGGTAAGTCACCTTGTTGAAGAGAATGGACATGAAGAATAGATCCAGTAGCATGGTCTCTGAGAAAGCTTCATAGTCAATTTTGAAAAAGAGCACAGTGAAAATGACTGTGACATACTGATATGTAGGACTGCTGAAGGAGGATCGCAGCAACTTCAGACCAGCAATGGTGATCATTAAAGCACCTAATCTATGAAATGAAGAAATCATAGTCTATCAAGCAAATAAACACTTTACAAAATGGAATTTCAGAGAAATCCTCTTTTAATTTACTAAACTTACCATATATAATCTATGTATTACATATGTAATTTAAATGTCCAAAACAATTTACTTAGCTAACCACATTTCAAGATAGAACACTGTGGGGCTGGAGACATAGAGCGGCAGATAGGGCATTTGTCTTGCACATGGCTAACGCAGGTTGGATTCCTGGCATCCTATATGGTCTTGTGAGCATCACCAGTAAAATTCCTTAGTGCAGAGCTAGGAGTAACCCCTGAGCATTGCTAGGTGTGGGCCACAAGCAAACAAACAAACAAACAAAATTTTTACTCTGACACACACACACACACACACACACACACACACACACACACACACCCTTTACTTCTTTTCTTCTTTCTTTTTTAAATTTATCTTTAAAATAGAGGCTCTGGCCTTTTTCACAGAACCTTGGGGAATGGATTACTTTGTTTTAGCACATATACCCTCATTTTTCTATAAAGTTATAAAAGGAATAAAGAAAGGCTGGGGATCAGGGCCAAAAGTGGTCTCGGATGCACTGGCGGGGAAATAAATAAGGACAGAACTAAATATCCAAACCAAAGTCAACAATAATAGAATCAAGGGACTTAAATTTTAAACAATCTAAATTTAAATGGGCTTGTTTTACTGGCAGGCCAGAGGGCAAAGGGTGATGGCATAGGATGCACTCTCTGAATCCATTGGTGGAGGGAGGTTGACACTGGAAGTGGGAATGACACACTATATATCTGAAATTTAACTATGAAGTACTCTGTAGATCACAATTGTTTCAATAAATTAAAATTTATAAAAATGTTTGATGTTCCAATAATGTGCATAGTGAATCTTAAACCTATCTATACATTTGTACATTTACATAAGTAACAATTCTAACATTTGGGTCTCCAGTTTCCCAATAGTCCACTGCTTTAAATCAATGATAATAAGCACATGAAGCTACATTCATATGCTTTTATCCACTAATATGTTCTCTATTACAAAGATTTCCAAACTTATAGAACCTACACCTTCTATTTCAGAAACAATTTTTTCAGCACCCCCATGAAAAAAAATCTACCTTCTAAGTGAACAGCCAGTGCCTCTCCAATTGCACTAGAGGCTGTTATCAACTCACAATCATTCCCATGGCCCTCTCCTTCCAGGAAGCTGTAAGACCCACTTTGGAAAATGGTGATAAATGACAGACCTATCAAATGACTGCACAGACAACTGAATATACCTAGAGATAAATTTATACATTACACAAGGATTGTAGAGCTAAACTTAGCCATCTAGTACTAAAATTTAAATTTATTTAATAAATGAGATCATAAGATGAGACTGAAAATAAGCTATCTGTGATGATAATATGCTAGGAGCAGAAATAGTTGTCACTAAAGGGAAGTAAAACACAAAATCTGGTCTGAATTTTTCATCTTAGTATGTGCACCTAGGAATTTTTTAATGATTATGTTACTTGCTCAATAACTAAGGCATTGCTCATGATAGCCCCGGTAGTCAAATTTAAATGTGAGGTGTACAGTACTTACTCTATATCCAGTTTTTTGGGACTAGCAATTGTCTCTGCACTGCTACTAAGTTCATTGAGAACAACCAATGGATAGATGATATTCTTCTCCAAAAAAAGAAGCCATACATGAAGTTTCTCAAACCACATCATAGTAGCTGCATCTAACAAGATTGTGTAAATAAAGAAAATCACATGTCATCTACTATACAAAAAGTTCAGCAATGGGATGAAAAAAGTAAATATGAAGTTGAGTTGTAAAATACATATATTAATTACTTCAGTCAATATTCAGCTATGCTTTTGAGGCATCCAAAATTGCAACTCACATATACATTTTAGATAATTTCCAGTTTTGATTTTTTTTGTTTTGTTTTTAGGTCACACCCAGTAGTGCTCAGGGGTTACTCCTGGCTCTGTGCTCAGAAGTCGCTCCTGGCAGGCTCAGGGGACCATATGGGATACCAGGGTCCATCCTGTGTTGGCCTCATGCAAGTAAAGTGCCTTACCACTGTGCTATCACTCCGGCCCCTTCAGTTTTGATATTTTTATACCTAGGGCTTGGAAAAAATAATTGCTTATGATATGAAACCATCCCTCCCCCAAAAGAAACAAATTATTAGAATATATGCTTCACATACTAAAATATGTAAAGGTATAAGGTATAACACATAAGGTATAACATCTCAGAACAGAAATGAAAGCATTATTGTTTTAAATTCATGTATTAAATAAGTCCTGTTCATTACTGGTAATAATTTTTCTACTATTTTAAAAGCATAACAATCGGAGAAAGTGCTTGGGATAAATGGCAAGCTTTATTTTGCTCTGTTTTGTGAGGGGGCACACCCAGGGATATTCAGGGATTACTCCTAACTTTGCACTCAGAAATTACTACTGGCAGTGCAAAATGAAAGACTCAAAAGTTTCTCTAGTTACACTGTATCACCTTGTGATAGCATGTTTTCTAATAAATATTTTTCTTCCAATTGGTAAAATTAGTAGAAGGCCAGGGGGAAATGAACTTTGCTAAGACTTAGTATTTGCGTAAGTTAGAGATACTATGTTCACTCAAATTTGTATAAATATATAGACTAGAGTTTAGTTAAAATAAAAACCAAATAGAATGATATACTTTAATAAAGTACATTAAAGTTTTTAAGCAAAATAGATCATTTTTGTTAACAAACTAATATGCATGTGCATGGAAATATAAAAAAATACTATGCCTTCAATGTTTAAGGAGTCACATAAATCCCATGGCTTTAGATTGCTTTGTGTACTGCTAAGAAATGTTATAATGTACTACAATCGGGGGACTTGTGGATAAAGTAATTGTACATGGGTTCTGCCTTATTTTTCTGAATGTTCTTTGACTGTAAGTTCAATATTTAGGCGGAGAACTCTGTTTATGGGCGATTGTCCTTCCACTGTAACTTTACCTTGTCCTCTTTGCATCATTGTTCTCATAATTAAAAATAAAAAATTAATAAAAAATAGATCATTTCTATTCTAAACTCAGACTAAAAGTTTGCCATCAAAATAAACCTCAGTCTAGACCAGGGGTCTCAAACTCGCGGCCCGCAGGTCGTTTGTGGCCCTCCATACAACATTTTGTGGCCCTGCCCTAGAGGAATCATTTTTTGTTTTGTTTTGTTTTGTTTTAGTTGTTTGGGTCACACCCCCAATGTTCAAGGCTTACTACTAACTTTGAACTCAAGGATCACCCCAACTTTGCCTCCTGCGGCCCCCAGGTAAATTGAGTTTGGAGACACCTGGTCTAGATTATTTCTCTCCTAGTAAGAATAGGCCATGGTTATATATTTCTTTGGTCATTTCTCCTTCTTAACAGAGTATATATTAAGTAAAATATTTGGACAATGCTGCTAGTACTTCCTACAAATTAGTGTTTATCTACCTCTCCAGGATCAACTGCTAACCAACCATTATACTTTGATCAATTTTGCTAAAAATAGTTCAAGACACTTGTTTTGAGAATGTAAAGTCAAGTTTGGTTTATAAACTTCAACTACTTTGGAGTTCTTGAAAAGCAGTTAATTCCAACAACTGAGGAGTCACTCACTCTCCATACAACTCACTAAGAAAAAAAAATCTGAGGAAAAATATAGTTAGCTTATTTAATTTGCTATATAAGTAAGGATAACCTAGGTGAGAACTAATTTCTCTAAAATAAAAAATTATAGTACACTGCAGGGCCAATTAACCAAAATAAAAACACTGGTAATAGGAAAGATAAGTCAGGGTTTGAATTAAAAAATGGGGTCTGTAAGTAGTAGGTTAGATACAGAGGGGACCACATATTCTAGACGCCCTGGGGGTGAGGGAAGAGGAAATCGGAGGTAGGACAAAAACGGAGGAGTAGGGAGGACAATTTAGGGATGGGAATCCCCCCTGATTTTATGTAAATATATACCTAAAATATTATTGTCAACAATATGTAAGCCAATATGACCAAAATAAAAATTATATTATTAAAAAAAAAATGGGGTCTGAATGTGGCTCCATGGCAGAGCACAGTCCTCGAGTAGGCAGGCCGTGATTCAATCCTAGCAATATAATCCAATGAATAAGTAAGAAACCTGTCAAGTTTATTGACCTTTACTGCTTACAAATCTCTTTACACCAATCTCAAATAAACGATGATGCCTTTAATGTCTTTTCATGCTTTCTCTTGTATTTTTTCCACCACCCAAGTGGTGCTCAGGAAGCCCTGGGGGAGGGTGGGGGTCTTCACAAAATTATCAGTCAGCCCCACCTGCATTTCAATTCAAGGGCCAGAGGATACAATGCTGGACAGACAGCAATGCCAGGAATTATATGAACTACCCTGGCAATACTTAGGGGTCTTTAGGGCTGCACCTAGAGATGCTTGGAGGAGCCATGTGATGCCAGGGATCATAGCAGGGTTGGCTATAAGCCAAGCAAGTACAGTCGCTCCAGCAACTTGATCAACTCTTCTAAACTTTCCTCTGGCAAGGGACAACATTTTTGTAGAAACAGGAACAATGATCTTTATATACGAAACAGGAACAATGATCTTTATATACCCTCTAAGCTTTAATATTTCAAAGGGAAGTCTTAAAGAGGAATTGGGCTGCCTGCAGATGTCAAGGGGGGAAAAATAAGGAGTGGAAAGAGAAGTCACTGACATACACAGAAATATTCATCAATTAGAGGTCAGTAATGGTCAGTAAAGGAGAGAAAGATGAAGGTTCACCCAGTGGAAAGCTGGCATTAGAGCAGTGACATTTATGCCTCCACAGGAAATAGAAGTTTAACTCTTAACAGCTTCAAACCAAAGTACATGAAACCCAAGTCAAAGTATCGTGTTTACTGAAATTTAATTGTATCTGTCAACAAACACAAAAGGAAAAGAAAAGCTCCTCGGAATGCTGAAGTACTACTAAGCCACTTACTTCGCACTTCATATTGATTGTACTCGAGCGTCTTGAGCAGAGGGTGAGAGAAGCAGTGCCACGGGAGCTGCTTCCTGACCTGAGGCAGCACGTAGTGGGTCACAAAGCCCACAAAGGCGACCAAGGCATACAGCACATACCTGAGCGCGGGCTAGAAGAAAAGGAAAGCTGAGAAATCAGAGATAATTTTCTCATCACAGGAGGACTTCAAATCTATCACATCTATTTCCCATTTAATAATGGAAAGCAATAAAATTAATTTTGGAATCTAAGAACTAAATATCTGCCCATAGTAAACATTTCCCTACTATGTTTTTTTTTTTTAAATGAAAATAGGATGATACAAATTTCTGTGTATTACAGATTTGTTTATTTGGCTTTGGGGCCAGGTAAGTACACTTTGTAGTACGCGGGAACTACTATCAGCTCTGAGCTTAGGGGGTTCCTTTGAGGGAATACTTAGGCAACTGTGTAGTACTTGGGATCAAACCTGGACAACAAACCACATGCTTAAACCAATGAATCACCTCTCTGGCCCTTCTATTAAAGATATCTGAGAAGGGATTAGTTGGCCTGAGAGATAGCACAATGGGAAAGAACCTTGCTTTGCACAAGGCCAACCTAGGTTTGATTCCCAGTGTAGTTCCCTGAACAGCCCTAAGTACAGATGGTGTGGCCCCAAAACAAAACAAGACAAAACAAAACAAAATGAAAGGTGCTGGCTATTATATTTGGTGTCTTACACCAAAGACCATTGAAAGTCTTCTATTTAGAAGCTCTGGTATCTCTCAGCTAAGACTGATTCCCAATGAGCCCTTATGAACCACTGAACCTTATGCAGCAGTTCCAATAGAAGAAAAGAAAAACAGGGAAAAAATTTTAAATGAAGTAGCATAAGCTGTGCTTTTAATTAAACACAATACTAAAAATGTATTTTCCTAGATGAAACAAGAAGAAAAATAAAGAAGCATCAAAAGACATTGTATGACTAAAGTTTTTAAAATTTAATGAAAACTTGGCAACAGATTCGATGTACTTCATGCACAAAATGATGATAGCTAACTTAGGAAGGTTCATCCTAATTCTTTTGACATCAGGAGCAAATGGACGCACCAAGGCCTGCAGATAGTGGGAGTAGAAGGAGGGTCCAAGAGGTGAGGGTGAGAAAAATCCCTTATGGGATTTACCCCACCCAATCTGGACCTGAAAAGGCTCTAAGGAGTCAGCTGTATTGGAGGGACTGAGAATCTGGGCGCCTAAAGACAGGACAAGTGCATTGCTGCATATGAAAGGAAGTGAATCAGAAGAAGGGGGACACGCGGTAGTCACTATGATAGTCCCCACCAATTTGCACTTCTGGACAATTATGCCTGTACCACCCCCTGCTGTTGTACTATGCACAACAAACTGGGGTGTCCTGTGTGACCCATAGAAACAACATTGGTGATATGTTTACATTTGACATCAAATACGAAAAAACTTTCTATCAGGAAGATCAGTGACCATGTGGGAAACCAGTAGTCACTTCAAGAAAGTATTCCAGTAGAGAGCCTATGGAAAGAATGATGCAAAGAAGTACCAGTGGGACACTAAAGCCAACCTCTCTAGTCCCAACTCCCATTGACCAAAAGCTCAGAGCTGGGAATGCCCAGTTAAACCACTCCCAGTTTTAGGACCAGAGACAGGAACTGAGTAATGTTTTTAAGATCAGATTAAAAAAAGCTTTATCGGGGCCAGCTAGGTGGCGCTAGAAGTAAGGTGCCTGCCTTGCAAGCTCTAGCCAAGGAAGGACCGTGGTTCGATCCCCAGGCAGCCCATATGGTCCCCCCAAGCCAGAGGCAATTTCTGAGCGCTTAGCCAGGAGTAACCCCTGAGCATCAAACGGGTGTGGCCCGGAAAAAAAGGCTTATCATTTCAATATTTATGCAATAAAGTCAAATGGGAAGTGAATCCAAACTTATTTACCTCCCACTAAAAGAGGAATGTAACCCCTTACCTGCAACACTGTGAACACGGTGCTAACGTGAATGGCAAAGTAGAGTACTCCAATCACGACGCACACCACCAGGTCAGATTGTAGACGCTCGCTCTGTGAAACAAAACACAATTACCAATGACGCACAGATTTTAATGGATCTCCTTCATTTCCAATTAGTGGGGCTCAAGAATTATTTTTTTATTTTAGTAACTCCATGTATTTCTTACACGGATTAGCACAAAAATTCTTGTTTTCTTTCTCAGTTTCCTCATATATAAGTTAACACCAATAGTAAGGAAATTAAACTAGACTTAAACTACTTTATTTATAACATGTAACATAAATTTCACTTTTAAGTGTAAGAGAAAATGAGGATGCAACTTTATTTTTTTATCCATTTGAATAAGAAATAAAATTGTCAGTCTTTTGGGATGTAACAGTACGCAGTATGTCCTATTTAACTGACTAAATTTTAGCTTTCTTAGTAATAGGAAAGCCTCTGGAAATCTTTGGTTGACAAGTTACCTGATGATTTACATTTTTGAGCGATATTTATAAATGCTTTACTATGTTTAATATCAAATACCCTCTTACTAATAGGGAAACTAAAGTCAGAAAAATTGTTTGAATATATTTAAACTGGGTTTGTATTTCTGAAATTTTCTAGGAACCTTTAATTGTGAAAAGCTAAAGTTCACTGAAAGTAAAGATTATGTGTAATTCAAGACCTATATAAATTTAGTCTTACAAATGGAAAAAAATCTAAAATAATACCTCTGAGTAAAACTTTTATATTTTGTGCTATGAAGTAAGCATTGAACCTATAGAATTAATTTAACAAATATTTACTAAAAATATAAGCAACACTAAAAATAAGATACTTATATTTACTGAAGTTTAAATTAAAATTACTCCAGACTAAAAAAATAAATACACAAAGACTTTTCAACCTGCCCGTGAGAAATAAAACATGCTAGAAGAGGAGCAGGTTGGATAAGAGAGATAATACAGGATAAAAAGTGCTTGCCTTTCATTCATAAAGATGATCCTTATTCAACTTCCTGCAACCACATGTGGTCCCCCAGCACTAACAAGGGTCACTTCTGATTACTGAGGCAGAAACAGGCTCTAAGCACGATAGTGTGTGACCCAAACCACACCTCCCAAAATAAGTAGAATTTTTAAAAAATTAGCAGCAAATTATCCATATTGACAGTCTTTTGTTTTGAAGAGGACACACTCAATAGTGTTCGAGGCCTATTGCTAAATCTGTGCTCAGAGATCACTCCTGGTAGACTTGGGAGACCATATGGGGTGAACTTGGGTCAACTGTGTGTAAGGCAAGTTCCTTAACCCTGTACTATCTCTGGCCCACATAAGGACAGTTTTAATCAATAAAAATAATAAAAACAACATAATTTATGTGGATATACATCTTTCAAATCCAAGAGGAGGTCAATTAGGATTAAAAATTTTATGGTGGAGCCAGAGAGATAACTCAAAGAGACAGATTGTAGGTTTTGCATGCAGGAGGCCTGGATTTGATCCCCAGTACCAATAAGCACCCCAGACCACCACTGAGTATGAGTCTGAGCAATGACACAGGTGCAACTTCTCAATAGCAACAGGTGTGACCCTCCCCCCCAACAAACAAACAAAATGTCACTAAACCCTATACTGACATGAGTTCATTTCAGCTGATACCAAAAAAATGGATGGTTAGCATACTATTATACATTAAAATGCAAATACATTAAAATGAGGTGTAAGGAATGAACGAACATCTCTTACATGCCAAAATTTGAAATGGAGATGCTCAACAATATATGCATATGGTATGCATATCATTATAATACATTATGATAACTACACATTGCCCCATTACTCAAGAGCTTCAAAAAGTGTTGGTTATAGAACATGATGAACTGTCTAAACTTTAAATTTTTATAGTGACTTGTAAAAGCTAAAACTTGAGACCGGAGCCCTAGCCCAGCAGAACAGTGCTTGCCTAGCAAGCTGCCATGCGAAAGCAATCAGGTTCAAGGCCCAGCATCCCATGTATATCACATGAGTGGAGTGATTAAAATATATAAAATGACCAGGAATATGAATATGATTACACTTGAACGAGGAATAAGATGGATAGATGGATGGTTGGATGGATGGAATGGAATAAACAATGACAACAACAACCATAACAGAAGCCTTGGAACAATGAGGACCTCTCGGGAACAGAGAGGATGGGTTGGAAGCTCTAGAAACTTAAAAAAAAAATTTTTTTTTTAAATAAAATAAAAACTAAAACTTACCACAGATTTTCGAAGTTTTTCAGGTAGTGGATCTTTTACTTCAGATAGAGGGTCTTCTGGATTTTTGTCTTCTGTTTCTGGAAAAATCTTAGAATGCACCAAAGAGCTAGATGTGTTTTAAATTGGGGAAGAAAATAATTAATAGCCTAGATAGCCAGTGACATTTCAAATGACAAACTTTATGACAGAAAACAAAGTGATTCCAGGATAATTAATTGTTAGCAAATAACGAACACTAAAAAATTTAAAATGCCATAAGTATACAGAGAGAATATTTTTATTAAAAACATACTTAATACTTAGCCAACGTGGTTAGATTAACACAAAATTATATTCGGAGGGAGCATCCCAAGATTGGGGTTTTAGTGGGATCAATGTTCAGCTCTACCAGGCCCCTGACATGCTTAGAGTCCATGCTATGCCATGCCAGAACTCAAACTACAGATCTGTTAAGCTTCATTCCAGGCTTTGAGCTATCTGCCTGGCCCTAATATTATTTTTGGGGGGGAAGAGGGTTTGTTTTTTGTTTTTTGGG
The DNA here is from genome assembly GCF_024139225.1 of Suncus etruscus. Taxonomy (NCBI): domain Eukaryota; kingdom Metazoa; phylum Chordata; class Mammalia; order Eulipotyphla; family Soricidae; genus Suncus; species Suncus etruscus. The sequence goes on along the minus strand of NC_064850.1, from coordinate 15,106,440 downwards.
GGGAGCCATACCCAGCAGTGCTCAGGGTTTACTCCTGGCTCTGCATTTAGGGATCACTCTTGGTGGTACTCAGGGGACCACAAACCTGGGCAAGCCGTGTTGCAAGCATCCTGCCTACTGTTGTATAGCTTTGGCACACAGTTCTTTTTTTTTTTTTTAATTATCAAACTTAATTTTTAAAAATGTATTTCTTTCATTTGTTGAATACATGTTTACAATAGTATATAAGTTTCAGGAGTACAACTTGATACTGCTTACTACCAAAGATCTAGCTACTATATTTCAAAGCTACGTATTTTAAAATCAAATACAGATTAAGTCAGGAGTACTTTGGCATGGCACTAGAAAACAGAATTTGGCAATTGAATTAGAAATAAATGCTAACCTGTTTATATTTCTTTAATTTGTTAACAATTGATTTTACTTACAAAAGTACAGATGGGTCACTGCTTTGTCTGCTGAGATGATAGGACACTGCTACTAACAAACCACAAAAAATGGAAAACAGCACTGGAATATGCTGGCCATCCCATGAATCCTAGAGTGACAGAATAAGAAGTTGCTAATTTAAAATCCATCATGTGATCTTGTATGGCAGTATTTTGCAGAAACATAATTTCATTTGACAAAAACCTTTCAGTCATATAATTGTATCTTGTTTCAATTAAGTTTACATTTATTATTTTCTGATGAGCCAAATTCAAGTTATTAGGTTACCTTCAAGATTTCTTTGGGTATAAAAGGTCTACTCAGAGATAAAAGCACATTTGCTTTTGGCTCATATGCTGTCAGTTTCCATTTTTATATAGCATCAGGCTTACAGTAAACTATGGTCCCCTTTTGAAAAAGAAAATAACTTGATATTGTAAATCTTTGATCATATGTAATAATTCGGTAGGAAAAGCAACAGATGATAAAACACAATAGCAAAAGAAAATGTTGATGTTCAGTGTGCTAAATTCTTGATGACTTTTCTAAAAAGTCTGCTTGTGAATAAATTAACTGCCTATTCCTAAAAATAAATAATTTAAAGGTTTCTACAGTACTAGTCAAATGTATGTTAGAGGTATACCTGCTCTGCTTATTTACTAGTTTCTGCATTGAATAGTATGATACCAGACATAATTAGTCAGACTTATCCCTCATTTTCCAAAGGGGACCTTTGGATTCTCATTTATTATAGCTCTTGCTATCTGTTTCACTTAAAAATAGTCTTAGAAATTGCTGCATATCGTGTATCTTTTGGCCATCTGTATTCCTTCTTTGAGCTAGTGTCTGTTATTTCTTCTCCCCATTTTTTGATGGGGTTAGATGTGTTTTACTTGTTAGGCTCTGTCAGTACCTTGTATATTTTTCATAACAATGATGAGGTACCATCTCACACAAAAGAGACTGGCACACATCACAAAGAATGAGAACAAGCAGTGCTGGCGGGGTTGTGGAGAGAAAGGAACTCTTTTTCACTGCTGGTGGGAATGCTGTCTAGTCCAGCCTTTATGGAAAACAATAGGGAGATTCCTCAAAAAAACTGGAAATTGAGCTCCCGTATGATCCAGCTATACCACACCTAAGGATATACCCTAGAAAAACAAAAATACACTTCAAAAATCCCTTCATCACACCTATATTCATCGCAGCACTATTTACAATAGCCAGACTCTGGAAAAAACCAAGATGCCCTTCAATAGACGAATGGCCAAAGAAACAATGCAGCTGTCAGAAGAGATGAAGTCATTAAATTTTCCTATACATGGAATAATTTATTATGCTGAGTGAAATAAGTCAGAGGAAGAGAGATAAACACAGAATGGTCTCACTCATTTATGGGTTTTAAGAAAAATTAAGGACATTATTGTAATAATGCCCAGAGACAATATGAGGGCTGGAAGGACTGGTTCACAATATGAAGCTCACCACAAAGAGTGGTGAGTGTAGTTAGGGAATTAACTACACTAACAACTATCATGACCATGTTAATGAGTGAGAGAAGTAGACTGTCTGTCTTGAATACTGGCAGAAGTTGAGAAGGGGGGCATTGGTGATGGAAATGTTGCACTGGTGAGGGGGGTGTTCTGTTTATGATGGAAACCCAACTACAATCATCCTGTAATCATGCTTAAATATTTTATATATATAAAAAATTGTTGCATATCATAACATAGAGGTCTTTTAAAAAATGGCTGGATCGAATTCACATTATGTGTCAAGCCCTGTTCTTAGAACCTATAAAGTATTTTCTAAAGAATTCTTACAGCCATCTTTGGAGTCATGGATTATGTGTTCTCCAATTTATAGATGAGGGCACAAAGGCACAGTTGGTTTCAGTAATTTGTCTAATTAAGTAATAGACCAGGAATTAAACATCCTGGAATTTTTTAACTTAATGAGAAGACAACAACAAAAAATGTCCTGTACAACCACTTTGAAAAACTGGCAGTTCCACTTCTAAGTATTTACCCCCAAAATGAGAAGACATATCCTCAATGGACAAGGATATTCATGGCAGTTTCTTAAAATAAAATCTCTGAACTATAAGCGACTCAGATGCTCATTTCTAAGAGAACTTCACAGATACACAGTGATGTATCTATCATATAAGGAAGATTTCAAATGAAATAAGAAATTTAGAATAAGATACTTCTCTGCAATAAAAATAAACAAACTATGATACATACAAACAATATGATTTTCAAAAACAAATGAAACCAAGTAAATTAAACAAACAAAAACCAAACCAGTAAGTCTGGTATAGTTTTGTTTATATAATGATCAAGAACTACAAAACTAATCTATACAAGGTATGTTTAGGACAGGAGGACTGGAAGACACATGAGGGACAAATGGTGGCAAAGGAACATGCTTATATTTTTAGGGATATTTATAACAAAGGTACACAGGTCAGCACTTTGCAAATCGTACCCTTAAGAAATCTGGATTGGGGCCAGAGAGATAGTACAATGGGTAGGATATTTGACTTGCAAGCAGTCAACCTGGAATTGATCCCTGGTATCCCATACTGTCCCCTAAGTACCACCACAAGTGATTCCTGTTACTCCTGCGAGCCAGAAGCAACCCCTGAGCATCATCGGGTGGCAAGAAAAAAAAAAATCTGGCACTTTATAAATGGTAACAAATGTGTTCAAATGGGAATAATACTCATTAAACTCTCAGTCTTTCAACTTGCTGAGTAGGATCACTACTTTTGTTCACAACTAACTCCATTCAGAAGTCATCCTGGGTCCTATTTTGGGTCTATTTTCCCTTTATCACGAGTTCGCAAATATATTCATTGAACCTAATTTTAATTAAATTTCTCAAAATTTTGAGTACAGTAAGCAATCTCTACACTCTGTTATTCTTGCTAATATTTCAATCTTGTTTCACATTATTTGGGCACCAAATAATATTTCAAAAATATATAACTGGGCCCGGAGAGATAGCACAGCGGCGTTTGCCTTGCAAGCAGCCGATCCAGGACCAAAGGTGGTTGGTTCAAATCCCGGTGTCCCATATGGTCCCCCGTGCCCGCCAGGAGCTATTTCTGAGCAGACAGCCAGGAGAAACCTCTGAGCACCGCCGGGTGTGGCCCAAAAACCAAAAAAAAAAAAAAAAAAAAAAAAAAAAAATATATATATATATATATATATATATATATATATATATATATATATATAACTGACTACTGTCTTACCTTAACTCAAACATTTCATAGCAATTTTTCCTCTTTCCCCAGCACATTTGGTATAAAAGAGGAGACATTCGATATGCATACCCTTCCAGTCTTACTGAATTACCCCCTTTTTTGCTTTTGGGCCACACTCGGTAGTGATCAGGAGTTACTGCTGGATTGCACTCAGGAATTATTCCTGGCGCTGGCTTAGGGCACCTCGGAAACAGCTAAACACTATACAGAGTGATTCTCTGGCTTTCTTTCCTAAGCAATTCCATTTCTGTTCTCAATACACTTTCTCTACAATTCTATAGTTCTTTATCCTTTGTTTCAATGAGCAAACGCTCATTTTTCTTTCACATCTTGGTTAAAAATTTGTAAGATTATCTTTACTCCCTTTCAAGAAAATAAACTAAAAACTAAATTTACAATCACTGAAACATTGTTTTTGTAGTCTTTAAACACTCTACTAAAAGTGTTGATGACCTGTGAATCACAACAAAAATATAAACAACTTAAAAAACAGGAGATGGTATTTAGCATAATGCAGGGCATTCCAAAAATGTGACTGAATAAAGGATGATAATGAGTCATTTTTTGTTTGTCTGTGTGTTTGGGCACACAGAGGTTACTCTTGGCAAGCTCCGGGGACCATATGGGATGTCATATATCAAACCCAGGTTGGCCATGTGCAAGACAAATGCTCTACTCACTGTGCTAATGTGCTAGCCCCAGTGAGTCATTTTTTTTATGGTCCTTTTAACTCAGCAAGTGCCTGATTACCTTAAAGCAATCATAAAAAAAAAATTGTGCGGGGGGAAAAATTGTACCATAGATGGAGAGTTGTTAATAAGAAATTTTAAACTGTTATTTATAATTTGATGATAATTGCTAAAAATGATAAATGAGGCTGAGCTCAAGTGATATTACCGCAGTAGAGCATTTGTCTTGCAACAACCAACCTGGGTTCAATCCCCAGCATCCACCAAGAGTAATCCCTTAGAGCAGAGCCAGGAGTAACCCCTGAGCACTGATGGCTGTGGCCCAAAATGCACAAAATAAAAGAGTAAGGCTTAATTGATTCTTCTAAGCCATGATGCCATTAAATTTTAGTACATTAATCTTATTAGAATGTAACTTTTAGTCATTAAAGTTTTTCTCAGAAATTTTAAGTATCTTCTTATGAACAGAAGTTAGATCATTTTTTTCCCTTGAGAGGGAGGAGTCTGGGCACACCTAATACTGCTCAGGGCCTACTCATGGCTCTGCACTCAGGGATCAATCCTAGTGGGTCTAGGAGAGGTGATATGGACTAAACCCAGCAGGCAAGGCAAGCTCCCTACCACTGTATTATCTCTAGACCCAAAGTATATAATTTCTTAACTAGAAATATAAAATAACTAATATATTATTACCATGCCCAAGTTTATCCCTGTCTACTTGCCAATAATCTGTTTCTAGTTTTAACTTTGATTATTGAATTGGAAAAGGACTTTTCTTCAATAGTGATTAATAAGAAACTTCAATTCTTTTGTTTTATTTTGTTTTTTTGCTTTTTGGGCCACACCCGGCAGTGCTCAGGGGCTACTTCTGGCTGTCTGCTCAGAAATAGCTCCTGGCAGGCACGGGGGACCAGATGGGACACCGGGATTCGAACCAACCACCTTAGGTCCTGGATCGGCTGCTTGCAAGGCAAACGCAGCTGTGCTATCTCTCCGGGCCCAGAAACTTCAATTCTTAAATAAACAAAAATGAGAATAATTTTCAGGTAAGAAGATCTAGAGATTACTTCAATTAATGCTAGAGTCATCAGGGGGTAAATACTTACTGGTTATTTTTGAGACAGACAGACAAGACAGACAGACAGACAGCACCTGACAGAGAGGGGAGATTGAGGCGAGGGTAACTGTGGACATTGGTGGCAGGAAATGTGTACTAGTGAAGGGTGATGAACATTCTATGACTGAAACTCAACCATGAACAATTTTTTTGTAACCACAATGCTTAAATAAATTATATAATGAACAAAATATTCTTCAGATAACCATATAGACAAAACATCGTCCTCAATGTACAGCTTACCTTTAAAGCTCCATAACACAATCCATATAGTAAGGCTACTGCTACAATGCTGCAGATGAAACTGTAAAGTGCTGCAAGCAGGCTTGTGGTGGCTAGATAGTAAAGATAAATTATTATAAGTATTTATGGAAAACACAGTGGTAAATATTTAAAATGACTTACGATTATCTACTCACTTGATCTTTAAAAATTCACTTACCTCAGCTCATGCTTTCAAACGACTTTAAAATAACAGTGGCCTATCAGTAATTTTTATATAAAATATTCACGTAGGAAGTAAAACTTTTTTAAACATAGTAGAAAATTATAGCTATAATAAACTTCAAGAACTTATCTTGTAGCTTATAAAACCATGGAAAACAATGCTTGTCTGAAAAAACTACAAATGTTTTAGTACTCACTAAGAAAGTATGTCTATGTAAAGAATTTGTATTACCCAAAGAAATAAGTTTTGTATTCCCGTATGTTAATTCTCACACAACAAGTTATAGAACTGGATTGCTAGAGAGAAAGTCCAGTGGCTAAGCTGCTTAACTTGCATGTGTCTGACCTGAGTTCAATTCCCAATACCAGATATGTTCTACTGAGTACTACCAGAAGTAATCCCTGAGCAGAAAGTCAGGAGTAAGCTAAGCACAGCCAGGTATGGCCCAAGCAACCTTCCTAACCCTCCCCAAAACTACTTACAATAAGCACACACACAGAATAATCTAGAATTACTTGTAAATAGAAATATGGGAATGGTTAAGCTAGTTCGCCTTTGCTTTAAAAACGTGGATGACAGACTCTCCTTTAATGGCATTTTATATGGCTGCCATCAAAAAAATCTACAGGACAAGAATCTCTTTAAGAGATACATCTTGGGGCCGGGTAGGTGGCGCTGGAGGTAAGGTGTCTGCCTTGCAAGCGCTAGCCAAGGAAGGACCGCGGTTCGATCCCCCGGTGTCCCATATGGTCCCCCCAAGCCAGGGGCGATTTCTAAGCACATAGCCAGGAGTAACCCCTGAGCGTCAAACGGGTGTGGCCCAAAAACCAAAAAAAAAAAAAAAAAAAAAGAGATACATCTTAGGGCCCGGAGAGATAGCACAGCGGTGTTTGCCTTGCAAGCAGCCAATCCAGGACCTAAGGTGGTTGGTTCAAATCCCGGTGTCCCATCTGGTCCCCCGTGCCTGCCAGGAGCTATTTCTGAGCAGACAGCCAGGAGTAACCCCTGAGCATCACCGGGTGTGGCCCAAAAACCAAAAAAAAAAAAAAAAAAAGAGATACATCTTAAACATGCTTATAAATTACATTATGATAAAAGTCCTCTATTGGGGCCAGAGAGATAGCATGGAGGTAGGGCGTTTGCCTTGCATGCAGAAGGACGGTGGTTTGAATCCCGGCAACCCATATGGTCCCCCTAGCCTGCCAGGAGTGATTCTGAGCGTAGTAGATCCAGGAGTAGCCCCTGAGCACTGCTGGGTGTGACACTCCCCCCACAAAAAAAGTCCTCTGTTATAAAATACCTACACAAAATCCTGTTCATAGTTTTAGAAATACAGAATGTTTCATTAGTATGGAAACTGTCTTCCACCCATTAAATTGTGTTGAATATCAGCCAAGCATAAATTCACACCCTTTATAAAAATCTCAAAATTATTCAAAAAAATATGTTCTTGAGATATAGCAATATAGAAAAATGGTTTTTACTTAAAATTTAAGCAATTAACCGAACATTAGAAATATAGTGATTTCCATGTACATATCTGGAAGGTAAATGAGGACTGCAAATATATGGTCTGACCAAAAATAAAAACTGAAGTTGTAGAAATGTTTCTTTTTTCAAAATTTTCTTTTGTTATAAATGCATCTTTGAGTAAAATACTAAACTCAAAAACTTAACTATGGATATAACAGAACCACAGAAGCTGTCTATTGGGTTATTTTCCATTTATGAAAACCATTAAATATGCTAACATAATAGTAATAGGGCCCTAGTTATTTTTATTCTACATTATTTGCTTTTATTATTTTGTTTTGGGCACACCCAGAGATGGCCAGAGCTTATTCCTGGCTTTGAGCTCAGAGGTCACTCCTGGCAGGCTCTGGACACTATATGGGGGTGCCAGGATAAAACCTGGATCAGCCATTACAAGGCAAGTATTGTATCCAGTGTACTATCTCTCAGCTCTGAATCCTTATTATTATTAGTTATTTATTAAATGAAGTAAAAAAATTACATTTTGATTTTGTTTTTAAGCCATACACAGCAATGCTCAAGGATTACTGCTGGCTCTGCCTTTGAGAATTACTTCTCTCAGGTAATGAGGACTATCTGAAATCCTGGGAATTGAACCCAGGTCACTCTATTCCATAGAAAGATAGATTTCTAAGTATAATAATTCATCTACTTTAGAAGAGAAATATTGGACCAGCGAGAGAGCTCAAAGGGCTAGTGGCCATGCTTTGTAGGCTTGATCCCAGTACTACTTGGTGTTCTGAACACCACTAGGAAGTGATCCTGAGCACTGAGCAGGGAGTAGCCCCCAAGTAATGCCAGATGTGACCTCAAATCAACAAAAAATAGAAACACATCTGAAAATCTTATTTATTGAAATGCTTCCACTAAAATCTTTCTAGTTTTAATGTTAGCATCCTAAAGATAAAACAATGCTCTGAGGTTAAAAAAAAAATACAGACAAAATGCATTTACCAGTTCAAAATCTAGATACGATGCCATGTGTAAGAAGAGCTCAATCTTTCGATAAAGGATAGTTTATAAATAACTTAAAAACCTTTACAGTTTTCATGTAAAATTACTATGACCTTTACTTTCAGACAATAGCATTCATTACTTCTTATATTCTGACTCCATAATTCCTCAATCTTTCAATAAAGTGTGGGCTTGACTGCATTTTCCTATCTCTACATTCATTTCAGATCAGTTTCCAATGATTAAGAATCTTTCAATATGAAACTTACCCCAAGAGTGGTGAGTGCAGTTAGAGAAATAACTATACTAACAACTATCATGACAACAGTAATGAGTGAGAGAAGTAGAATGCCTGTCTCAAATATAGGAAGCATGGGGAAAGGAGAAATGAGGGCATTGGTGGGAAGGAGCACTGGTGAAGAGGGGTGTTCTTCTTATGACTGAAACCCAACTACAAACTTGTTTGTAATCACGGTGCTTAAATATATTATTTTAAAAAAATAGTCTTTCAAAAATTTCACCTCTGAATTAAAACTGGAAAAGCAATTTGACTTAATCTTATTATTTTAAGTCAAATAATAGTACAACCTCTCATTTTTAGAAAATAAAAAGTACTCACCGTTACCACCAAAGATATGAATATCCAATTGTTCACAAAGGTACATTACAAATGTATTCACCTGAGGAAGGAGGCCGACGAAAAACACTACTGGGAAACAGAGTGTGAACACTATAAAAGGAAAGGAAAAGATGTTAAAAATAAAATACCATAGCATTCCTTTAGGTCACTTAACAGCATAAATTCCCTGGTGATTATTAAAAAGTAATTGAAATTATTTCTCTCTGAATAATTGCTATTTAATAATGTTTTCAACTCTAAAGACTAGCTTTAAAAATTATTTCAATTCAAGCTGGACTGACAGCACAGAGGGCAGGCTGTTTGCTATGCATGAGGCCGACTGTGACCAACCTGGGTTTGACCCGTGGCATCCTAGCTGGTCCCCCAAGCCTGCCAGGAGCAATTTTTGAGAACAGAGCCAGGAGCAACCCCAAGTGCCGCCGGATATGGTCCCTCCCCCCTAAAAAAAGTAATTCAATTCTTTTCAACTACTTTAGTACTTATACAAAATATTACAACTATGTGATAAAAAACAAGTTCCAGAGGAAACTTGCTATTGTGTTTACCTTAATAAAACAATACTACATTCATCATTAACCTTTTTCTATCACAATTTGCCCTATAATTTTGCTCCTCACTGAGAGCCTAACTTTGATGTGATAAGGTGGGGTAACCGTGTGTACCAAAACTATGAATGTCAGTAGCACTGTAAACATATTACCTTATCTGCAATATAGTCTTAAATATATTTTAAAAAATTAAAAATCTAATGAACTATATTTATCTACATGAGTGAAACATTTGCATAATAAGTTAATGTTAATATTTGAGAGACTTTAAAGATAACTCACCTATAACTAAATCCCTGGCTGATATAAGCACCAGTGGATTGGTGAAAGTTACTCCATATAGTTTGAACTTGGTTGTAGTAAGATTTTTGCTACCATAATCCAAGAGCCAAATAAGACCACAACACAAACAGAAATAAACTGGTCTACTGTAGGCAATGATGCGATTATGACCCTGAAAAGGATATTTATAAGAGTCAGGTCAGTAACTTTAAAGAATTATTACTTGTTATTGAGATCTCTGATGACTTATATTCTAACAAATTAAAAGCATTTCCATCTGGGGCCTGGAAAATACCTTAATGGGCTAGCGAGAATACGTAGCTTGCATGAGGCCCCAAGTTTGATACCCAGGACCGAATGACTCCACTGCTGAGTCTATGCCCAAATCCACAAGGCACAGACTACTCAGCCTTGAATGTACAGGACTGGACTCCTGGGTGCCTGAACTCCCTTGGGGAGCACCTCTAAGGAACGGAAAACAAAAACAACAGAAAAAACTCTATCTCATTACACTTCGAAAGGATTCTTTTTTTTTTTTTTTTTTTTTTTTTGTGGTTTTTGGGTCACACCCGGCAGTGCTCAGGGATTATTCCTGGCTCCATGCTCAGAAATTGCTCCTGGCAGGCACGGGGGAACATATGGGACGCCGGGATTTGAAATGATGACCTTCTGCATGAAAGACAAATGCCTTACTTCCATGCTATCTAAATCATCAAATATAGTAAACTGAAGGAAAATTATTTCTCTTTTTTGATTTGTTCATCTACTCTATTAAATAATCTAGTTTACTGAGTATGAAATGATACTTTACAATTAAGTACCCTTTGTGTTCCAAAAGGAGGTATCAGCATAAATTTTTCTTTTTATAACATAAACTTTTCTTAAATGCCTATTTTCTAACTTCTTTAAAGGAGGGGTCATTCCTTTTTTCTAGCAAATAATCTAGGATGAGGGCTAGAGAGATAGTATAGCTGGTAAGATGCTTGTCTAGCAGATAATTGACCTGAGTTCATCTCCAGCAGTGCATATGGTCTCTTGAACACATAACCAGGAGTAAGCCCTGAGCAGAGCTAGAAATGACCCACAAAGATAAAAATAATCAGTTGGGGCATGGCCTAAAACCTGATCATACCTCTCATAACAAGTAGTGTTAGCTAATGCTTTTGCTAAACATAAATGGTCCATGACCATCACCAAGTGCAGCGCTAGAGGCCCTGACCATTAGTGGGTGGCCCACTACCACAGAGTCTAAACAGCACCACCTCCTCAGGGCCTTGCATTGAACTGCCACACTAGGCCTGGTGAAGGGAAGGGCCCTGGGTCTCCAGAGTAACACTTGGAAGGCCCCCACAAAATACAAAAAAAAAAATAAAATTAGTAAAAATCACAAATGAGATTTATAATCTCCTTAAAATTCACAGGTCTAAAGAACAGATCAATGTATCACTTCTTTATTCATGCTTCTAATTTTTACCTAAGCAACATAATATATAATTTTTTTCTGCTACAAAGTTCTATTTTTCAATATTTACTCACAATCAATATTTTGAAATTGTTAAATGCAACTAATCCAAAAAATAAATCAGGAGTTTCTTTGAAGTATGTCTATCTAATTGATAATTCCTCCTCAGATTAGCTGTCAACACATAATTTTTTAGTTTATTCGCTCATATACAAATAAAGAATAAAGCTATGATTCCAAATTTTATATGTATTATAAACAAATGGTAAAATGAAAGAATTGTGATTTTAAATGAAGGCCAGAATTAAGGTTTAAAGTAACCCAGAGTCATTGAAATGTTTGGAACTACTTTTCTCTTTAGAAAAAAATTACCCTGTTCATTTTTAATTAATTTAGAGTCCACATTAACAATATCCTTCGTTATGCTAATAAAGCATCCATATTTCTTGTAGCATGTCAAAACTGAGACGAGAAAATAAAAAACATAAATCTCAATTCAATTTAACATGACAAAGAAAGGTTTTGTTGAATGTCAAGTATATACTGGAGCAACTCACATGTCTAGGAGAAGAGGAATCTGGTTGAACACTCTGAAAATCAAAAAGAAAGATCAGACAGATCATCCTCCTGAAATCCTGGTACTTTTATAATTATCGTTTAACATGTCTAAAATGTCAATATTATTTCACCTAAGAAATGACCTACATTAATTCTGTTGCGACACTAACATATCAGCTATAGGCATGGGTGTCATTATATTAAAAGTGTCTCATATTTCTCTCATACTTCTACTTTTTGTTGGTTTGTTGCTGGTCAGACCAGCTGTGCTCATATGTGGTGCCAAGGACAGAACCTGGTTAGGCCATGTGCAAGGTAAGGACTCTCTACCTGATGTATTCACTGCAGCGCCATCTTTCCAGATTCTTAAACTGATCATAATTTGTTACTAATTTTCATATCATTTAAGAAGTTTAGATGCCCACTGTGTTCCACATGATAAATGTCTAAAAAGACGTAACTGAAAACTAAAATATATTTTAAACCTGTAAACTAAGCTGTAAACTAAAATGAAACCTTCTGCCTTTTTACATAGTATTATTCTGTATTCTTAAAAAAAATAAGAGAGAGAGAGAGTGAGAGATACTGGTACCTTAAGCAGTGAGTACTGACAGCTGGCTATCACCAGGCAAAACTGGAAAACCCAGATGTCTCGGAAGAAGCCTTGGATAAGAAGAACAGATCCCAAAAAAGCCACAAGAATCGCCAATATGACAGCTAACACATTTTCCAGGATCTCACGATTTCTGTAGATTAAAAAAATTATGAATAAAATTTATAAGTAAAACATGAATATAAGACATTAATCAGTGCAAAATAGATGTTAATATAAAGTTCATACTATGCCTACTGAGTTGTGGTCTTGGTTTGAATAAGGGTAGATCATATTAATTTGGGGGGAGAAGTAGGGACTAACAACCAGCTATATTCAGAACTTATTCTTAACTCTGCACTCAGGGATCACTCCCTTGTGGGACCTTAGGGGGTGCCAGAGATTGAACTTCAGTTGGCTGGTATAGGCAAGTGCTCTACTCTATGTACTATTTCTCTACCACTTAGGCTTGGCTGATATTAAAAAAGAAACTGATTCAAGTGAAAATTACAAGTAAAGCAAACTATGATGAATTATAAAGTTCTAATTATAATATTTATATTTTAACGTAGATTTAAAATTTTTACCTAGTATCTGTTTTATCTGTCAAATTGTTGAAAAGTAACTAAACAACTTGGACATAATAAAAATATATTAAAAAGCATTTTGGGGCCGGTGAGGTGGTGCTAGAGGTAAGGTGTCTGCATTGCAAGCACTAGCCACGGAAGGACCGCGATTCGATTCCCCAGAGTCCCATATGATTCCCCCAAGCCAGGGGCGATTTCTGAGCATTTAGCCAGGAGTAACCCCTGAGCATCAAACGGGCATGGCCCCCCCAAAAAACAAAAACAAAAACAAAACAAAAAAAAAAACTTTTAATAGATTTAAGAGTTAAAATTTGGATAAAATTAACTCAAAATTAACTTACATGGCCAGAGAGGCAGGGCATTTGCCTTGCATGTGGCTGGCACGGTTTGATTCCTGGCATCCCACATCCTAGCATCCCCTGAGCACTGCCATAGTGAGTGATTCCTGCTTAAGCACTGAGTCAGGAGTAAACCCTGAACACACCAGGTATAGCCCCAAACCCCAAAATTGAAAAAAAAATTTAATTTTATAATCAAATTAAAAAATAAGGCTGGAGAGATAGCTCAAAAAGGATTGGAATGAATGCCTGCCATATGAGGCCCTAAACCGATCCTTGGTACTACATGTTTCTCCAAAGCACCTTCAGGTATGGCCAGAACAGCCCCACAAACCCAATCTAAGGACTCAATTGTCTGACCAGCAAAACCCAGACCCTTAGAGTCCTACCCACACCACTCAAAAACAAAGACAGAAATTAAAAAAAAAAAAAAAGTATAACAAAGTAAACAAGTAAAAAAAAAAAATTCTCAGGGGCTGGAGTAATGATAGCACAATGTAGGGCATTTGCCTTGCATGTGGCCGACCTAGGACAGACCTGGTTCGATCCCTGGTGTCCCATATGGTTCCTCAAGCCAGCAGCTATTTTTGAGAGCAGAGTCAGGAGTTAACCCTGAGCGTCTCCAGATATGGCCAAATCCCTCCCCCACCCCCAAAAAAAAAAACCTCAGTGGGTTATTAGGTATAATTAGACACAAATAAAGAATGGTCACATCTTTATTATACAAGATTCTTACCTATCAAACAAAGCCAAAAGCGTGAGTCTGTCAAAGTTAATGCCGATCCATAGCTGTGGCAGAATCCAGAAGCGGTAATAGTGTTTAACTTTTTGTGCAGCTTCTTCGCTAGGACCATAAGTGGCTGCCAAGTCAGGACTTAGATCAATGTCTTGTTGCTCTAGCAAGTCTGTATCTATGGTCAACAGTCTGTTCAATCGAATCTGAGGAAGAGAGAGCTAAACGAAAGTCAGCACTGAAAGGCTTAACATCTCTTTGATTAAAGCATGCTTCAAGGGTTACTCAATCAGCATTGCATATTATCAAAGCCCCCTAATTCTCTATGGTTAGCATACCTTTAGTGGAGATTTCATGAACATAACAATTGACAGAAAGTAACAAGAGAAAACAAATAAAACAAAGAATATAAACCAGCAGGACCAGGATAGTTCTAGGAAAAGCGTATGAGATCCTAGCATCTTATGATTATGTAGCTAATAAATACATCAAATTCACTTATGGAGTGCAGGGAAAGAGCTCAAGGGACAAGGCCTTCAGCTGAATCTCCTGCAACTTCATAGACAATCAGGGTGGCCAACTGTAGCTCTGGAGACTCCAAAGAATCAGTGGGGTGGCCCTGGAAATCCCCAGTACTGAATGGATCCAGCAGCATGAACTGATCAGTCCACTATCACCCAGAGTGACCCCCTGGTTGCGTGAGAACTGCTTAAATAGTTCCCCGCAAAAAGTAAAAATCACTTACAGTGAGACACTAGTGGTTTTTCTTTCTCCTCTCACATTTAGATCTTTTTCAATTAACCTATGAACCTTGTTATCAATGTTGTATCTAAGATTCTCGACATTAGATTCAATGTTCTCAACTTCCAGCTCTTCTTCTAGTTTCTATAGTTTCCCTCCCCACATTCTCTTGTTTTGTTCTGGGTGACTGTTCATCTGAGTCAATATCAAAAAATCACCATATTATATTTCTTTTAGATTTAATTTATTAATTTACCAGTCTATCAGTTTCCCTTTTCTCTGTAAGAACCACAAATTGACTGGATTTATCACTGCATTGGCCAGGATTTTGATGTTGCATGACTTTCATACCATGTAAAAATGTAATTGTGAAAATGCAATTAAACAATCATTTTCCCAATTTTCATTTTTTGAAGCATCCAGAATGCACTTACGGGGAAAATTAAGGACAGATTTTACTCTTCAAACACATACATAGATGCGATCAATAATGTTTGCTTCTGGTCACAGGGTTTTCTATCTCTACACACTGGCCTCTCTTCTCTCCCAATATTTTCATTTAACCTTCCCGTTTTTTTCTAGCCTTGGAACTAGAATTCAATTTGATTCATTATGGGGGCAGTTCTGCCTATTGTAGGATAATTAATAGTAATGCTGGTCTCCAATTACTAGATACCAGTAACATTTCCCCAAGTGAGACAAGCAAAATTGCTTCCAGACACTGTTCCAGACACTATTTATTGAAAATAGTGACATGCCAGGATCATGTAATATATAACATCTATGACCTTAAAACTATGCTCACACCATGATGTTTAGGAAACAGCAATTGGTGTTAAGTTATGTATTTATAACAACTCTCAAGTGTTGTTTCTAAAGATTCAACTGTTTCATCCTTTCTAACTTCAACAGCTATACCTTGATAGCAAACATAGTGTTTCCTTTTTAAGTTTCCCACTCTGAATCTCTTGTGGCATAATTTTTTAGTGTTATATGGTCATTAAGTGTCACACACATCAGTATATGAATAAGAGTTAACCAACAGTTAAAACACTGCACCAAAATCCTTAATATTCAAAATGAGGTTTTAAAATTGGCATAATCAGATTTGGTGTTGGCAAGTAATAGACCATAACATACCCTTAAAAGTGTAGTTACAGATTCATGAAGAGCTAATTAAACACCTGGTCATTTTTATTTAAAAATTCAAAGAATTTACTAAAAGAGATCTACAATGGAACAGCAAGTAAATCTACTATAGCTTTCCCCAAAATTGATGTTTTATAACTTCAAGATTTTCTGATATACATAATTGCTTTATCTAAAAATATATTATTTATAAAATAAAACCTACCACATCGTGTGGATAAAATCGAACTGAGGTAGAACTGGATACATGAGAATCCGTATCACTAAAATAAAATGAGAAAAAGCAAACTAATAAATCGAAAATGATTTTCAAAGCAACCATTTGAATTGATGAATATGATTACAATTTTTAAAACAAAATGTTAAAATTCTACAGTTGTTTATAACCAAGCTCTCAAATTTCTTATTTGCTTTCTCCTAGCTTCTTATTACCTTATTCTAAAATTCAATGTAACATTCGACCCCTGTTCTAAGAAATTCCACCTCCTTACAGCAGTTAGGCAAGTTTTAATACAAGATTAAAGATGTTCATTTAAAAAAAATATCTGACAAGTTGTTTAGAGAATAGTTTATAATTGAGTAGAAAAGAAAGCAAATCCTTTAAAATTGGGCTATGGTTACACTACCTTTACCCTGAAAATTCCAATATGCAAAATTGCATTTTCCTAGAGTTGTGATTAAGAAGGTAGCCTTTGGGTTAAAATGTCTACTTAAAATCTTTCATCAATTAAATAAAATTTTGTAAAAATTATACAACCTTTTGATTTCTTTTACAGAAACATACTAGCACTACTATTAAATAATTTTTAGAGGGGCCGGGCGGTGGCGCTAGAGGTAAGGTTCCTGCCTTCCCTGCGCTAGCCTTGGATGGACCACGCTTCGATCCCCCGGCGACCCATATGGTCCCCCAAGCCAGGAGCGACTTCTGAGCACATAGCCAGGAGTAACCCCTGAGCATCACCAGGTGTGGCCCAAAAACCAAAAAAAAAAAAAAAAATAATAATAATAATAATAATAATAATAATAATTTTTAGAAAAAGACTTGAAAGTAACCAACATATTACCTACAATCATAATCTGAACTATAACTTAGAATGTAACAAATTTTTTCAAATTGTTTCCAATTTGTTTTCAAGTCACAGCTCAGCCAAGTTTAGATTTCAAAAGCTGAGACTTCATCATATTTATGATAAAATAGGCTGTTCTTGAATTATATTAACACACTGACACCAGTGCTACAATTTGTGATAATTAAACCACATTCAAGTGTGAGTCACCAGTGGTATGCTTTGGTGTCAACATGTTAAATATAATTTCCATTGCTTCACTCATTATTATTTCCACTAATAGAAAAATAACTAAGCCTCTAATTTAATAAAATTTTAATATGGTAAATTCTGCAGTTTAGCTAAAACAACTCAAAGAGTATATATTGTGTCTAAATATTTTGTTTTTCTGCATGCTAAGTGACTAAATGAGACTTTTGTTACTTTTGTTTTGCTACTCAAAACTTGAGAAGCAAAGCAAACATTTAAACAGGCACATTCTATTGTTAAATGAAAATCCAAAAATAACTCTTATCAACAAAAATAAACTAATAAATCAATAATAATTTTCAGAGCAACAATCTGAATATGATTACAAATTTTAAAATAAAATGTTAAAATTCTGTAGTTTACTATAACCAAGACTTCAATTTTCTTATTTGCTTTCTTAGTTTCTCATTATTTTATTCTAAAATTAAATGCCACATTTGGCCCCTGTTTAAGAAATTCCGCCTCCTTGCAGCAGTTAGGGAAGTTTTAAAACAAAATTAAAGATGTTCTTTTAAAAATATCTGACAAGTTTTTTACTAAGGACCAAAGGACCTGGCCTTTGTTTCTAGTTATTGGTTATTATTATCTTACAAATATCTTTCTGCAAAAAAAATGAGTGTGATCATGGAGAGAAGGCTAGTTGGGTCTGAGCAGGAACCACTATGAACACTTTGGACAAGAACTGGGTGCTCTAAGGAGATAAAGTGGTGTGTATGATATCCTTTCAGTAAGAGTCCTACAAACCACTGTGTCAAAAGGAAAAAAGAAATGTCTGCCATAGAGACAGGCTGGGAGCCAGAAGAGAAACTGGGGACACCGGTGGAGGAAAGTGGATACTGGTGAAGGCAGGGGTACTCAAACATTATACAACTGAGATTCAAATCATGAACAACTGTATAACTATCTCACAGTTAACAAACAAAAAATTTTTGGATATGTAACAAAACCAGAGAAATAACAATTTTAATTACACAAAGACAAATGATGACTTGTGTAAATATTTGACTTGAACAGACTTATACAAATATTATTCTAAATAAGCTTTTTTACACATTTGTATGATATATATTTTGCATTATTTTCATACATATAAACATGTATCACAAGATCTATTTAGCTTAATTTGAAAGTATTGGAAATCATGGCGTTGGAGTAGTCCATAGGTGCTTTGCTTGCCTTGCATGTGGTGAACTTGGTTTGATTGTCACCATGTGCTCTTGGTCCCCTGAGCACCAACCACCCAGTGTCTTCTCAGCAAAGATCAAGGAATAGACCCTGTGCACCACCAAATGTAACCCAAACTTCATCCCTATTTCTACCCTCCAAAAAATGCAAGGAATTATGGGAAACCAATCCCACTTCTATGGGCTACATAAAGAAATCTGTACTTACCATTTTTAAATACAGATTAGATTAGTTTTTTGTTTTAAAATTCTTTCTTCCATAACAAATATTTCTACTTTAATTCTCTGAAGGCAAATGCACATTGACAAATAAATTATGCTAACAGAAACCATTGTTTTCATAATATCTACTATTTCAAGACTAAAAATTATGAACATGGAAAAATATAAAAAATATGCAATGACAGTAAGCTTTTTACATGAATGTATGATACATATTTTGCATGTTTTTCATATATAAACATTTAATGAGATCTATAGCTTAATTTGAAATGATTGGAAATTATGGGGTGCTTTGCTTGCCTTACATGTTCATAGACAATGTCCATCTATTGCACATACCAGATATTAGATGCTCTTCTTGCTGCTGGTTCAAAATTCACAAGTGACATATCACAGCCACCAGTCTCATAAAGTGTAGAAGAGAACTTACCTAGCAAATAAATGAGTTTTTTAGAAAGGAATTAGAATACTCAGAATTTTTCTTTCACAGTACACTAAACTTAAAATGTATTATATTTTTAATGCACTGTAACCTTTTACCGCAAATATTTTTAAAACTGTGATCTGTATATAATTTGATGTGAAGCGAAAAGGAAGACTGAACATTGGGGCAAAATGGTGACATGCATCATCAGACATTTAAAGATTGGGGGTGGGGGGAGCCCTATGACAGGCTTTT
Source organism: Suncus etruscus (assembly GCF_024139225.1). Classification (NCBI taxonomy): domain Eukaryota; kingdom Metazoa; phylum Chordata; class Mammalia; order Eulipotyphla; family Soricidae; genus Suncus; species Suncus etruscus. Next base: position 15,086,965 of record NC_064850.1, on the reverse strand, counting down.
CTGGAGCCTAAATGGCTATGGCAAGTGATTTCTACATGTGCTACTACACTAGGACAAGTTTAGAGATGAGTTTTTTTGAAAAGCTTAGATATGCTAACAACAGTAATTATAAAAATGATGACATGATAAGAGGCTTATGTATGTAAGCATATACTGGAAGTATGTAAGAGAATTATTGATGACAGTGAAATTACAAAAGAAGGCAATGCTTTGTGGCCTTCCCCGACAGGACTGGATGACAAGAGCTTGAAATTGTAAGTGGAAATGAACACATTTCTTTTATCACATCAACTATAGCTTCTCTTATTGATGTAAATCAGGCTAAGGAATCTGAAAGTCTTCAAGTATTTTACTATTTGGTACAGGACCTGAGATGTTCAATGTTTAGTCTTCTGGATTGTAGTTCAAGATCAAGCCTATCTAAATGTATGTTTTTTTCAAGTTTTTATTCTTAACTTAGGAATGGGTAAAAAAAAGGTTTGTCATTTACAGTAGTGGGGTTTTTTGGGCAAGTGAGGCAAACACCTTTTTTTGTTATATAAGCTGCAAATAAGAAAATACATTAGTGGATTATCTTCATTTGTGTCCAGTTAGGTTTGAGGAAATCCATATACATCAAATTCTGTAAATAAAAGTTGACTGTCATTGAAATTTTATTCCAATAAAGCACATCAATGACTGAAAAAAATTAAAATAAAAAAATTAAAAGGCCTGGAGATGCAACATGCCTCCTAAGTGTGAGGCTCTGAATTCATTTCCTGGCACTGCAAAAAAAGACTTTTTAAAATTTTAAATTGTTAATTTTTGCCAGCTTTGTCTACTCTTTTCTGCCAGCACGGTTTTAATTCAAGCAATCCTATGAATGAGTTTAATGTTGCAAGCCAACGTTTGCTGTGCCTAAGCAAAAAACAAAAATGAAAACAAAAACTGCATCTGCCCCCCCCCATTTTTTTCTTTAAATTTTATTTATATTCTAGATAGGGACTCCCACCTTTTTCATAGAACTTGAATCATTTTGTTCTGTCTCATATTTCTATGTCTTCCTACATTGAGAAAAGAAAGAAAAAAGTAGATGGAGCCCAAGGGCCAAACGGTCTCAGGAACATGGAGTGAAAAAAAAATTGATCATATCTAAATACACAAGCCAAAGTCAAGTCAACAACAACGGAATCAAGAGACCCAAACTATAACAAGCTAAACATAAAATGGACCTGTTCCACTGGTAGACCTGGGGGCTAGGGGTGGAGGTATGGAATGCATGCCAGGAACTCTGGTGGAGGGAGGTCAACAATGGTGGTGGGGATGGCCCTAATTCACTGTCACTAAATACCTGAAGCACAACTGTGAAAGACTTGTAATTCACAATGGTCTTAATAAAAAACATTTTTTTAAATAAAAATAAAAGGTCAATTGATAACTATTTGGGAAAAATGAGATAGTCACTTGGAAAGCTGCTTAAGCTTTGAGGTAGCTCAAATTATAAGACAATACATTTGCATGTTATCTTCGGAGTTTTGTTCTGATCTCTAAGATAAAAAAATAAAAAATATCAAAAATGGATCTAACGAAGTTTAACTGGTTAAATGTAGCATAATGTTGCTGATAAATATACTACAGTTTCATGAGTACCAGTTATATGATTCTACAACTCTAGAAAGATAGAAGATACCGAACTTAAAAAGTTGAATATTATTTTGGTTATAAAGAAATATAGGCTTAAAATAAAACCTTTTCAAATATAGTCATTTAAAAAAAAATTGGGGGGGGGGGGTAAACACCTGGCGGCGCTTAGGGGTGACTCCTGGCTCTGCACTCAGAAATCGCTCATGGCAGGCACAGGGGACCATAGGGATGCCTCAAACCACCTTAAAGTTAGTCATTTTTGATCATGGAATTTGAAAAGTCTGGATATTGGGTAGATCTTCACTCTACCCAGCTACGTTAGATACCCTGATGGTTAGTGGAGTACATAAATCAATGAAGGTAAGTTTTTCAGCAGAGAAAAGACATGAGCTCTAGAATTTTGCAACTATTTGGGGCCAAGTCATTTCTATTTTTAGAGTATGTTTTCTTATTAACAGATTACAGAGGTTACAAAAGAAGACTCAGAGGACAAATTTAACAATGTCAGGGCTAAATGATTTCTCTTCTATGCCTATGATGCAAACAGTATACAATGATTTTTATGTAAGTTCAATCTTTGAAAAGTGGCAAGACTGGCAGAATATACTAATAATATGTTGAAGGATTTCACAGAACATTTCAATAATTCAAATTTTTAAAAAATCAGAAACGTGTACCTTACTAAATAAGATTGAGTAATTTCTATGGGTAAAGATAGAATATACATAATTTTTACTTTATTGGGATGTTTTCTAACTAAGGTAGCACATATATTTTGGAGATGAATTGGGGTAAAGTATTCTATAAAGGTTCAGTTTAATTTCTGATCTTTTTCAAATGAATATTATTCAGTCTACAGATGATCTAAAATCATGTTATTTATTCCCATGTAATCATCACCATTCATTCTTAGCACCTCTAACATAAAACCAAACAAACAGAACTTAAAAATAAATGATACAAACCAACTAACGACTTCTTAAATGTTCTAATTTTTTTTTAATTTTTTTATTTGGCAGTGTTCAAGGTTTATTCCTGGCTTTACGCTCAGGAATCATTCCTGATGATAGCAGGAATTGACTGGGTTGGTCACATGAAAGGCAAACACCCTACTTGCTGTATCATTGCTCCAACACCTGCAAATATTTTGAAGTGATAGGATGGGTGTCAAAAAATATTAAAGAAAAATTAAAATTTAATCTAATGCAATTTTAAAATGTATAACTTTTATGCCTTGCTTTTTTCATAATAAAAAAGTGGCTAAGATTGTTTTATTAATACAAAAAATAAATACCTGATCAAAATCATAGATTGAATAAGTTAAAAATTGTAAATTTTGTTAAAAAAAATAAATCCCAGAATAATAAATTTGAGATATTTAGTTACTGACTTTAAGAGTGGAATGTGTATACATGTTTATAGCAGACATGTTTTATTTTAGGTAGGTTAATTCTATATATGGTAACTTTAAAATATTAAAGATGAATTTTGAATATTTAATAATTCAAGGGATTTTTAAAAAATGTAAGCTCTACTTTGGGGTATTTAAAATACTTATATGCAATGAAATTAATGAAAAAAGTCTTACTTTTCAAACAAGATAAAAAAAAATCATCACATTTTTATGCAGATGTTTAGTATGAAACATACAGAGAAACATTGTAAATAAGTACAAAAATAAAGCATGTTCCCCAAAAACCTTCAACCAAAGAAAGCTGCACAAACTGAACGGTTTCGTTACTCCAAAAATCTATAACTCTGAATGCTTCTTTATGAACCAGTGATTAACAAGCAGTAAACTTTAGGAACAAACAACTGTATAAAACATATCTAAATAAAGCAGTTGTAATTTTAATATATTATATATTATTTTAACAGTATATTTTTAACAGAACATCTTCCTATTAACATTAAAAATATATTCAGGTTTCAAAAAATATGTATATACATATAAGAAAAAACACTGTACTAAAGCTTCATGGAATAGGCCCACTATACCCTAACAATATATGTCCCCTTTTATCTTTGTGCTTGGCAACTATTCTCTTCAGAGGTCAAACATTTTATTCTGACAATAACTTAGAAAGCAGTATACTAAGAAACGTTTACCTGAGGGTTTCGATAAAAATTTAGCAACATTTAAGGGAGAATCTACTCAAGGTATCTTCAAAAATAAAACAAAAAATATAACTATAGGCTTATAAAGACTATGAATATCTTAAATCTGTACCTATACACGGCAAGTATAGATATACTTGGAATTATTCATACCTTTCAGGTATGAAGAAAAATGTGCTTTTATTAATAGCTGTAGTTTTATACTAACCTGCATTAAGAAAAATATTCAACTTATAAAAATTGGGAAGTAGGCGGTCAATAAAAAAATCAAATCTTCATAGGAACTGTGATTATTTAGTGATTATTTATTGCTGAAATCCAACTTTCATTTATAATAATGTCTTATTGAGTAGCTGTGTCGAGATTTAAAAAAATAAACAAGATTGGAATATGGAACTTCTTGTTAACACAGGCTCTGAAATGGGACCTCTAAATTTTTTTGAAAATGAAATTATTTGGGTGGTCAGAGACACAGTACAGGGATCAAGGAACTTGCCTTCATGCAGCTCATTGGTAGCAACCCAGGAGCACCTGAGAACCACAAAGTTTACCCCCTTCCTCTCCTCCAAAAATAAAGGTACCTGGTTAATTTTCATTTTTAGTGTTCAAAAAGAACTTCTATGTATACAAAAATTCTAATTTAGGTACATACTCATTTTTGAAGGTTGGAGAATTTCAAATTATTAACTATAGATTAATACAGAAGTGATGAGCAGCAAGAAGATGAATAAAATTCAGTATTGACTTTAAGAACAAGACATTTAAAGCATTGGCCTAAAGACAAAAACTATGGAACAGACAATTATGGAACAAACACTGACAAAATGCTAATAAAAGACATAAGAAATAATAGAATTCTCTAACTTGTATTTCCATCAACAAAAATTCTAACCATATGACATAAAGTTAAAATCATAAGGATTTTTTTTTTGGGGGGGGGCACATCCAGTGGTATTCAAGGGTTACTCCTGACCCTATGCTAAAAAAAAAAATCACTTCTGGAAGGCTTGGGGTCCATATGAGATGCCAGGGATTGAACCCAAGTCGGCCATGTGCATGGCAAACGCCATACCTGCTGTGCTATCATTCTGGCTTCTGATCTATTTTTATACTTACTTTCAAGAGAGAATATGTGAGACTGTGAGTCTCTGTCGATACACGTGTTCCACCCAGAAAGAAAAGTACAAATCACTGCTGCATGAGGTTAGTGCTCTTGCTTTTTTCCTGGATCGAAACTATCAAAAATACTTTTTGTAAAGGATTAGCTAATAGATATTTTGAACTTTGTGGGTCAGAATGTCTCTACTGCAAGAATTCAAGTATGGCATTGTAGCATCAAAGCAGCAATGGAAAACACATAAGCCCATTTGCTTTATTTACAAAAAGAAGCATCTAGTTGGATTTATCACAAAGGTATAGTTTCCCCACATCTGAAAAAAAAAAAAAAAAGGTTTTCAGAACTTTGTTAACTCCTGTGCTATGTATATGAAACTCAAGATATTATACAATTTGTGATGGAAAGTTTTGATTATGTAACTGGATGAGGAAATGTAATGAGGACAAGGGATATACCTAGATCATCCTTGGACCCAGATCTTAGGGAGGACAGAGAAGAAAGAAATCAAGGCAGGAAGGAAGATGAGAGAGAGAAGTAATGGGGAAACAGAGGTTGGAACTTCAGTTAGATTGGTAATGTCGAAGAGTAGTGTAGCTATATATCCAAAGCAGACTCAAGAATACTGAAAACATGAGATCTACACTGCAACCACTAAACTTTGTAATGTGCCTGTCAAAGTCATAGGCAGGGGCTGGGGGCAGAATTATAGAATACGGGAACACCAGTGGTAGGCATTGACACTAGAAGTGGGGTGGATGCTGAAATATGAAATGCCTAGAATTCAACTGCCAATAACTTTGGAAATCGGTTCTTTAATTAAATGAAAACTTACTTTCTAAAAAAATTTTTTTTGATTCTGGGAAAACCTGTACTTTCTGGATTGTATAATAATATGCTATGTTTTTAAATCAAGAGAATAATGAGGGGCTGGAGCACAGTGGTAGGGCATTTGTCTTGCATGAGGCTAACCTGAAATGGAACTGAATTCAATCCTCAGCATCCCATATGGTCCCCTGATACTATCAGAAGCGATTTCTGAGTGGGAGCCAGGAGTAACCCCTGAGCACCGTCAAGTGTGACCCAAACCCTCCCAAAAGAAGAAAATAATAAGTAGCAAAAATGATAGTAATAAAAATAAGTGGCAAATATAAGAAAATGGTTGGTTTAAGAGACCTTTTCAGTACTGGTATGAAAAAACATGTTATCTCTAATATAACAATAAAAAAACAGTCATTTTTATATGTTATTAACTTTAAAAGATATAAATGTAAATGCATATGTATTTCACTGAAACGACTTTAATTCCCCAGTTCTGAATTAACACGACAAATTTTAATTCGCTATCATCTTTCTTCCCATTGTTCAGATAGAGCAAATCTTTCAAAAGAGAAAGCATAAATTCATATTCTACTATAATTTCATCTTTTGCTAACATTTTCTTTCATAAGGACAAATATATTCCTTATTACTTTAAACAATGTGTAACAATGGTACTGAGTGGCAAAGCCACTACGTTAACATGAAAGCAAATCACAAGATGTTAAATTTTTTTATAATTACTTGCATCTAAAATATCAAAATTAGGTTTACTTAAAATAGCAAAATATCTCATGACTCGGTAGTAAAACAAGCAATCCATTTTTTTCAGTAGCAAACTTAATGTAGTATTTTGTTCAAGGGTGATTTTCAGTGACTTACATGTTATAATGAAATGTTACTTCAATCATTACAAAAATCTAGCAAAGATTTGGACACACTTCACAAAAGAAAGTTTACAAATAGCCAATAAACACATAAAATGGTGCTCATCATCGTCAGGAAACATAAAACTATAACAGAAATCTTGTCTATAACTTAAACCACAGTGCGAAAACATACCTATTCAAGCCAAAATTTAAAGGCTACCAATGACAAATGTTAGGAAAAATGGTAACCTTAACTCACAAATTGCTGCTGGGAATGTTAAAAAAGAAATACTGAAAAACGTTTAGAGGTCTTATGTACAACAGTAAAAAACCTTCAAAACAAAAATATCTATCAGTAGCTAAAGGGAGAGGCAATATACAATATATTCACACAATAAGAGCAATACAAGGAACAAACCAGTAAAACACATGCAACAACATAATGAACCACGTCAAGTGAAAAACAAAACAGAAAGTATGAGTGTTATTTAACTGCATTCATAAAACTTTTTAGTAGCAGGAACACTGGAGGATATGAAGTAACTGCCTATGGCCTGGGATGAGGAAGGACAACGATATCACTTCTTGAGGATGACAGTATGTCCTGCATCCTGATTGTGCTATTCCACACACATGTGGAATACACCACTGTTAAAAATCAAATTGCAAAAAAAAAAAAAATCAAATTGCATGTTATGACATGCTAGTAATAAAACTTAATTGTTACTTAATAAAACAAATTTAAACTGCATATGTTAACACATGCAATTCATCAAAACTTAATTGATATTTAATAAAACAGACTTAAGAACAAATATATTCATACTGGACAGGCACAGGTGCAAACAGAATGAAAGAATATGAAACAGCATAGAATCAGTGAACATTTCAACAGATACTAAGTTTTCAAGTCTAGTGAAATTCGCTGCTTGATGCTTCAGTTAAAAATATTATGTAAGAGGCTGGAGCAGTGTAAGAGGCAAGCGGTAAGGCATCTGCCTTGCACGTGGCTGGCCTAGAATGGACCATGGTTTGATCACCAGGCACACCAAATGGTCCCCCAAGCCAGGAGCAATTTTTTTTAAGCCAGGAGTGATTTCTAAGCGCATAGCCAGGAGTAATCCCGGAGCGTACCGGATGTGGCCCAAAAACCAAAAAATATCATGAAAACCAAAAAATATATCATGAAGTTCCCAATTCCCTAATGACAGTCACTGCCAAGTTTCTATGTTCTGAACTATACAAAGACAAGAGAATCTCAAGAAAAATTAATTATCCTCCTTACACTTCCTAAAGTTTCCCTTGCTTTGCTTATGCCCCAAGTTAACTTTACATGTCAGCAGCACAGATGTATCAACCTTAAAATACTACTAAATGTGTTACCATTTCTTTCAGGGGACTGTATACAGACACTTTATACACTTGTAAAATCTGTGGATTGAAAGATATGCTCATTTTTTGGTCCATAGTTTTGGTTAACTCTCCAAAGGTATCCCTTTGTTTCTTTCTCCAGAAGTTTTCCAATATGAACTTGATTACAGATTCAATAAATAAAAAAATAGCTCAACCCGGCTTTAAATTGCAATTTAAAAAAATTATAAACAAGGGGGCCCGAAACGATAGCAAAGCGGTGGGGCATTAGCCTTGAAGCATGAGACCGATCTAGGAGGGACCTTGGTTCGATCCTCTAGCGTCCCATGTGGTCCCCCAAGCCAAGAGCAATTTCTGAGCACATAGCCAGGAGTAACCTGAGCATCACTGGGTGTGGCCCAAAAACAAAAAAAAAATTATAAACAATGGTAAGCTGCTTGTCTATAAAAGCTAAACTTGCATTGTTTTTAAACTCAACTTTTTGCAAGACAGTAAGTGGGTAAGGCGCCACTCTGTCAATGGTTAATTTGTATTTCATTCCCCAGCACCTCATATGGTTCCCCAGGAGTGTCTGAGTGCAGAGCCAGAAGTAAGCCCTGAGCAGTGGCTCAGTGTGGCCCTAAACAAAAATAAACTAAACAAAATTTCTACTTTCTTGATAAGTTATTCACATTTCTATTATCTCCAGCATTTATCTTCTCATTCCTTTTAGAAATTCCTCACTGAATTTCTCTATGCATATGCCCCCTTCATTAGAGACATTCCCATCTTACTGTAGATACAAATTACTGTGTGACTGTCTATGGGATGGGAAAAATTGATAGGCACACTCCCCAAATTACAATCTGAAAGATAAAAGCCAACTGTTTCTGATTTATATTACAGCCATCACCACACCCTTCCTATTCTCAAGGAAATGTCAACATTTGTTGCAGTCACATTGGACTAGGTTCAGAAGCCGTAATTAGAAGAAAATAAAACTGACCTACACGCAATGGGATAGACCGCTTTAAACTTTGATGGCAGAATTTAAAACTTCTCTCATTTCAGTCATTGACTGTGTGTGTGTGTGTGTGTGTGTGTGTGTGTGTGTGTGTGTGTGTTCTCTTTATTAAAAAAAAAAATATCTAGGGACCAGAGAGATAGCATGTAGGTGAGGCATTTTCCTTGCATGCAGAAGGTTGGTGGTTCGAAATCCTGGCATTCCATATGATCCCCTGAGCCTGCCAGGAGTGATTTCTGAGCACAGAGCCAGGAGTAAGTAACCCAAGCACTGCCGGGTGTAACACACCCACCCACCCACCCCCAAAATCTAACCGAGTGTGTATGTGTGTGTGTGTTCTCTTTATTTAAAAAAAAAAAAAAGAATCTAACCTGAGGCTGGAGCAATAGTACAGCAAGTAGGGCACTTGTCTTGCTAATCTCAGTTCAGAACTCAGCATCCCATATGATCTCTCAAGCATCAGCAGATGTAAATCCTTAGTACAGCTACAAGTAACCCCTGAGTATCGCTGGGTGTGCCCCCCCCCAAAAAATATAATCTATATTTCAATGATACTTTGGAATTTAAGGATATCTATATGAATCTAGTGTCTTAATAATCTTTTTTTTTTTTTTAAGAATATAGACTTCTTTTGTGTGTGTGTGTGGTTTTTGGGTCACACCCAGCAGTGCTCAGGGGTTATTCCTGGCTGACGCTTAGAAATTGCTCCTGGCAGGCATGGGGGGACCATATGGGATGCCGGGATTCGAACCAATGACCTTCTGCATGTAAGGCAAACGCCTTACCTCCACGCTGTCTCTCCGGCCCCAGAATATAGACTTCTAAGACATAAACTATCTCAACCAATCACGTCTATAAAAATTTTAAGACAGGTATTAAAATTTTTCAACAGCAATAATGATAAACTTTTTTTTTTTGGTTTTTGGGTCAGACCTGGCAGAGCTCAGGGGTTACTCCTGGCTATATGCTCAGAAATCGCTCCTGGCAGGCTTGAAGGACCATATGAGATGCTGGGATTCGAACCACCGTCCTTCTGCATGCAAGGCAAATGCTTTACCTCCATGCCATCTCTCCGGTCCCAAACTTGTGAGTCTTAAGACTAGAATTGATACATAAAACTTTTTAATCTAGGTTTATTTTGAATATAAATTTTGTGGAATATAATAATATTAATGAGGCCTGACAGATGACATATATAAACTAGCAATTTTTTTTTCATAAAGCAATGAGCAGTATACATCAAGACCCCAATAATGTTTATTTCTGTTAGCTTATGGTTCCATTTCAATACATTTATCCTATGGAAAGTTTCACTAGTATACAAAAAGGATGTTCAGTGGAGTTTTTATTACAACAAGGAAATCTCAGGATTCAGCATGAGAATTAATAAAGGATTAGGCAACTGATTAAGTAACTGTAGATGTTAATAATTTAGTAGCAGTGCCTGTATATAAATTATTATTTCACAGCTTTTCATATTCTGATGCAATCCACATCTGAAACCTACTGAGTAAATATATTAGTATCCCTTTAATAAATGAGCAGACTGAGGAAGAGGGAGAAAAAAATACCTCGTCCAAAGTAAAACGGTTGTTAGTAAGTGGTAGAGGTTGATATTCAAGATTGGAAATCTGATTCTGGAGCCCACAACACTCTACAACACTCTATTTCAAGTACATCTAAGTAGTAAAATATTAAGCAGTCTCTTGAAAAAGATTAAAGAATATGAGTCAATGTTATGATGTGTTAAGTGAAAAAAAACAAGACATAAAAATCACACATACTCCAGATTTTGTTCTAGAAAAGTATATACACATGCGCATGGGGAAAATTATAAAATATTAATAGTGATTATCTCTGAGTGATACTAATTTAGATCACTTAAGTTTTCTTTATTATATTATTCTAGTATTCCATAAATTCTAGTAATAAACTTGTATTTCTATTACAAGGATAGGAAAATAGACTATAAAAAGTGCCAAACATCTTAGCATTTCTTTCTTCTCTCTATAACTGAGCATTTTTAGTGCTTCAATAAAAAGAGATTCTAATTTCACTTATATATTCTTTATGTTGCTATTCCTTTTATCAAAGAACAAAATTTTTCTTTTCTTTGGGGGGGGGCCACACCCATTTGATGCTCAGGGGTTACTCCTGGCTAAGTGCTCAGAAATTGCCCCTGGCTTGGGGGGACCATATGGGACGCCGGTGGATCAAACCGCGGTCCTTCCTTGGCTAGCGCTTGCAATACAGACACCTTACCTCTTGCGCCACCTCTCCGGCCCCTAAAGAACAAAATTTAAAACAGAATTTCGTATTTAGAAAAAAAAAAAAAGTAAGGACAAATTAAGGGTTATTTTTTCCAAAAAAAATATAACTTCCATTTTTATGAATAAAAATGACCAACCACAATAGCAGGAATAATTGCTTTTGGGAGTGGCAGGGCCACACCCAGAGGCACTCAGGGGTTACTCCTGGCTCTGTGCTCAGAAATCACTCCTGGCTCAGAGGACCACATGGGATGCCAAGGATTGAACCTGTGTCCATCCTGTGTTAGACGTGTGCAAGGCAAATGCCCTACCACTATGCTACCATTCCGGCCCCAGAAATAATTAAAGATTATTAAACTTCAAGGTCCTTAAGAGCCCTCTTACTCTGCATTTTGATTTTTTGATTCTTACTCTTAGGAGCCTGAGCATTCGCCTTGCATGCAGCTGACCTGGGTTTAATCTCTGATAACCTCCGAGTACCACCAGTTGTGACCCAAATACAAAAAAAAGACTCTTTTAGAAATTTGAGGCCTCTACATTTCTTTGCTTATTTCCACTCTGGAGAAGCCGATGTCCTTTTTCGAACATACACTTCTCTATTTCTCTCCTCTCATACCTTTCTAAATAAATTTTGATAAAAACTAAAAAGAAAAGAGGGATACTTATCAGGGTTTAGTGTAGGAAAGGAATGTTTTTACTCACAGCATAGATATAGGAAAGAAACAATATGAAAAACAACAGTAACAAGGCGTGATTGTAAGCTTAACCCAAAAGAACTATTCCTCAGTCTAAAAATAAACACACTATAACAGATAAATGTACATATACAAATTCATATATATGCATTAGATATGCATATATGAGCTTTTATAAATGTTATAAATGCTTTGTATAAAATGTATGTACATGCATTTTATATGTCTGTATGCTGCATACATTTTGACATCAATGTTGTACATTAATTTTTCAGTAAGACAAGCTAAATTTGAAAAAAATAAATATTCCAAACTTTTAAGGAATCTCATAGCTAATATTAACATTCTAATCACCTCTGATTTTTTAGTTGTGGGGAACCAAATCCAGCTGTGCTCAGGGCTTGCTCATAGTTCTCTACTCTGGGATTATTCCTGGAGATGCTTGGAGGACTGTATGTGCTGCCAGTGTTGACCAGAGAAAGACAACCATCTTAACTCCTGTAGTGTCTCTCTGACTTTGAATAAACCATAGCCAAATTTATTCATGCAAAATTTTCTTACTGCTATTAATTAAAACCATGTAGAAATTTGAACCACATAAAATTCAGTGTCTCTACAATTCCTTTTAATTCAGCTGCAGTTCATTTTCACAATCTTTAGCATTTAGCTTTATGTGCTATGAAACAGGTATCTACACTTTTCATTTATTACTTAATACTTGTTCAATTACCAGAGCCAAGAACCTTGTATCAGAATTTAGTTGTCATAAAACATAAATTCTAAATAAAAAAAAAAGTCTCAAGATTGACCAGTGGAAGCTAAAGTCACTTCATCGAACAGTTCTCATCAGAACTGTTTTGTTTGTTGTTTTGGTTTTGGTTTTTTTTGGGGGGGCCACAACCAATGACGCTCAGGGGTTACTCCTGGCTATGCGCTCAGAAATCACTCCAGGCTTGGGGGACCATATGGAATGCTGGGGAATCAATCTGCGGTCTGTCCTGGGTCAGCCGCGTGCAAGGCAATCGCCCTACTGCTGTGCCACTGCTCAGGCCCCCATCAGAACTGTCAAGACAGTTCATAAGTGCAAAATTTTCAGTAACCTAGGGTGGCTTTAGGGATGAAATTTCATAATTAAAGCCTACTTAACAAGTCTTAGAAAAAATTATGAAATGTATATGGGAAAATGTTTTATTTTATGCTTGTCAAAGGCTATAAATCCCAAGGATTAGGCCTGGCGAGATAAATAGAAGGTAGAGCACTTGCCTAGCATCTGGCCAACTCCAATTTGATCCCTGTCATCCCTGACCACAGCCAGTTGTGGCTCCAAAACAAACAACGAAACAAACCATGTCAATCGATGAAAATTAAGCCTCTTATGCAAGCCCTCTTAAATTTAAAAAGTAATGTTGACAGTGAAATTTTCTATACACAAATTGGCAAATTTTCAGTTGACATCAGAGTAATTAATATCAGTAAAAAATTATGAACTAAATGTTTGTAACTTTAATAACTAAACATTTTTGCAACTTAAAAAAATAAATCACTGATTCAAATCAAAGCAGGCAACTAAAGTGGAGTCTATCTTACACTTTTAAGTAACATCTATATGTCTCTTCAAATTATAAACTCAAAACAAAAATTATTCAAAATTAAAGTATTTCATTGGTTTTTCACTTTATTTAGAAATAATGAAATTGTATGCGTATCTTAAATGACCATTTTGATTATAAATATCTTAAGTGATCATTGTGAATTTTCAAATGATTATTAAAGATATCATTTTCCTCAATTCGTGTATCTTTTATTAGGATCTAAATGTCGCTAAAATTTTCACAAAATCAAGTTAAAAAATAAGAATACTTGAAATGTGGCATTTCACACATAGATTCTTCTAATCAGACTACCACTGGATTATCATATTTATACATGAGAATTAGTTACAATGTGAATGATATGATGATGAGCAAACTGTTTTCAAAATATAATTTTACTGCAATAAGACTTTCATCTTTATCGTATTTACGTAAGTTGTTCTCAATGTGCATACTAAATGCAAGAAAGTTGAGTTGTACAAAGTAAACCATAGCTACATGGCTTGACATATATGACCTAGGTTTCAACTACCTCATTCCTCTGAGAATTAACTTTATATTAGAAAAGCCATAAAGTCTTCAAAGTACTGCATTTAAAATTACATTAAGTTCTACAATAGGTAATGGGATGATGACATCTATCAAATGATAGAAGACCAAAAAGTAAAACTGCAAAGTAATATATTGTTAAAAATAAAAGGTTTTGCCTTTTCTGCAAGACCTAAGCCATAGTAAAAATATAATTTAAAAATATCAACGTTTTACCAATGACACAAATGCCAAGGAACAACAGAATTGCCTTAAGACTAAACCATGAATATTCATTAATATATTTAACTACCTGTTAAGTGGGCATGCTCAAAAGAAAATGCTCAAAGTTAAGAGTAGAGAAAAACAGAAAAGGGATCAACAGACCTCTGATTCTCTTTATAACATACAGGGCAAATACTATCAAGAACTGCCCCACTGTTCCAAAACGAAACTCTCTCAAGAAAGAATTGCAATTATTATTACCCATTCTTTGCTGTTAAATTTCTTATCACCAAGATTACATAAGGCCTGCATACCAAGTTCATCGTGCAAACTGCTGCCGCCTACAGCAGATGCATTGTCATGTGTTGCTTCTAAGTGGACACTCCCATTTCTCACCAGCAAGGAGGCACTAGCACTGAGCACTGCAGCCTGGGAAGGGGGACGGGACTGCACTTTGACCTGGGCTGTGGACTGCTGGCCTTGTTGACCATCTTGAAGGCTAGGAAAAAACATGGATTGGGGAGACATTACAGGGAAGAAAAGAGAAAACAATAGCTAAAATGAAGTCAACATAGAAAACTGATTTTAAAAAAAGTTTCCAATGTAACTTAAGAAAAAACAACGAATTTGTAAAATATAGAGACTATACTGACAGCTTAAATTTTCTGGTCTTTAGAAATTTAATTCAGAGTGATGAATACAATAAACATTTAATGCCTGTGTGAATTAATTAAACTAACTTTTTTCCTAAAGCAACAAAACTTTAATATAAGGAAAAAGCAGCACATAAAAAAATCACAACTATGTTAAATATATGTAGACTGCAGATTGTTCCAATTACTTCTGTAAAATATATGTACTTTTATATATGACCCTGTGGTAATAATTCTAATTTATTCCTCCAAATATTCTATATTCCAAATTCACAAAAGGCAGAACCTATACATGAAATCCAAAGAATCGTTGCCAAATGCAACCAAGATGACAATTTTGAATCAAAAGAAAACCACAAACTAGTACAAGAAAACCAGAATAACACGGACTCAGCCAAGTGAAATGCAACAGACCACAAGGATGCTGGAAGAGGTGTGATTAGTATACATATAAAGAATTTTCCTCTGAAAAACTAACTTATATCTGAAAAGCCCAGTCATAGTAATTATATTCCCTTACTAAATTTTGTCAGTCTCTTTCAATCCATACCCATTTCATTAACAAGGTGTTTATAAAAATCTTTAGTCAAACTGAAAACCAGTAATCAGTCATGATTATAAACTTTCATAAATTAACAAATATTTAGTGTTTCATTATAAATTATTTGCTAAAATTATTAAAGTTAAGAAATTACATTAACTAATTTTAATTTTAAAACTATAAAATTGAGCATCCTTAGTACTGTATTCAAATTCATATTGATGAAACTCAAAACACTGATATAGTTACCAAGGTATTCTCTAGTCTGATACTAAAATTATTAGCTCTTTTAGGGAAAAACAAAGTTGGCTTCATTTTATAAGATTTTTATATAAAACTTATCAATTTACTTATAATTTATAAGAATCAACTTCTTTTTAATTCAGTTAATGAAAGTTTCTCAAATGTCTGTAAAACAAACTTATCTGCTCCAGATTGTAAAGTCATGTGTAACTTAAAGTAGCCATAAAAGACTACATAGAAAATGCTGTATTTATATTTAAAACATGGTATGGAAAAAAAAAAAAGAACAACACTCTGGAACTACACTGTTATAGAAATCTTGAGAACCCATTTTTAGTAACGAAAATTTTAGTGACTCTGTTAAACCACATTCCAAGTGCTCAAGAGCCATGACACTTACCAAGTGGCTGCCATAGCTAAAAGCTACCGACCACAGTACTTAGGCATTACTAATCACTGTCTACCACACTCGACTGGACAGCACACTACAGAGTTCTACTAAACACCATTACCAGGAACATTAATTTTTTGGGCTTCTTTTAGAGCTAATGAAAAGTACACATAGATAAATAAAGACCATGAAAACACTAAGAATGCACATTGCTGACCTGTCAATAATTTACTGACTATATGAGTGGGACCATGAATAAAACCTTCATTTAATAATGTCTATGGAGTAGAATTTGTTAAAAAATCTGTTCCCCTTCCTTAGGAGCTATCTAAATACAATCCTACCAAAATGATAGAAATATGCAAAGTGATTCAAGTATTATGTCCCTTCAGATACAGAAATAGACTATAAAAATGAGCCTAATATTCCATTAAAATTTTCACTTGTAGTCATGTCAAAAGATGCTATATGGCCATTTGATATCCTTTATGTGATTGTATTTTAAAATACAGTAATCATCAATATACACAAATATATTAAACATTTTTTTTTTTTTTTTTTTTGGTTTTTGGGCCACACCCGGTAACGCTCAGGGGTTACTCCTGGCTATGCGCTCAGAAGTCGCTCCTGGCTTGGGGGACCATATGGGACGCCGGGGGATCGAACCGCGGTCCGTCTCCTAGGCTAGCGCAGGTAAGGCAGGCACCTTACCTCCAGCGCCACCGCCCGGCCCCATATATTAAACATTTTTAAGTAGTAGGAAAAGCACAAAAATCAACTCTTGAAAAAAAGAAAACCTTTGTGGTTGACAACATTGGGCCTTGAACATCAAAAGCTCTTCATAAAATGTTAATGTCTCTTGATTTTCTGATTTCAAAATCTTTCAACAACTGAACTGTCATCTTTGCAGAAACTTTGGGGTATTATACTTTATCTTAAGCAAAGAATTATCTTTCTCATAGTACCAACTGTATAACAAAACTACCAATATAAGAAAAGGTAGCAACTATTTTACACCACAGCAAAGTTAAAGATTCATAACTACCAACTATCAGCATCACTGATGCACAATCTTAATGATGTCACATTTCTCATTTAAAAGTCAGAAATATCGCTATTGCTAAGTTTTGCTTTATACTGTTAAATACTTTCATCTGTCTTTCTAACGAAAATGTAAACTCTTAAGAGTGCAATGACATTACTCCTCTGAATCTCCAGATTCTGAAGACAGTATACAAACAGTATTTGGTTGATTCATCACAGAGTACACAAAATAATCCCTACTTTCAAATCATGGATTCTGTTGCTACGGTGACCTTTGCTGATTAAAAATCTTCCAGTTCTACAATAGTTTAGCAATAAAAATAAAACAGTTTTTTTCTTCTACCCCCCACATTTACTGATTTCTTTTCACTTTAGTTTGTTAACCAGAGTTATAAAAGAAGTAAAATTATAGTTGTAAACATAAATATAGAACTACTTACATTAACATGTAAATGCAGAACTACTAACATAGTAGTATGCATTTTTTAAGAAGTTATCTTCTTTTTCAACTCTAGTAACTGGAAAAAATATATATCTATACAGCCTGAAAAAATACATACCTAGACAGCCTACCTACAATGCTAATAAAATGAAAATGACTTTGAAAAAAATAATTCTAACATACATAAAATGTTACAAAAACTCTCCCTGAGAAAAATAATAATATTCCCCCAAACCCTTAGCAATATATTATACCAAGTTGCTTTATAGATTTTTAGGAATAATTAAGATTTTATTGATATTTATATATTATAATGAAAGCACAATCACACCTATTTCTTTTTGAGAAATACTTTTCCAAAAACACGTGATCATGATACCCAATATTTAAAGATAGTATTTTATATAAGTAATTAACACCAATATACCTTAATTTAATATTCTGCAATTATGGAAGATGCTTTTATAAAACTAATATTTCCCCTAATTTCTCACAACTAAATTTTATTTCATTTTATTTATAATGAAGTCAGATTAGTAGATAAACTGGAATCTCCTAATAGTAATAAGATCATTTTCCAAAATTCTAATGTGAGTACTTTATAAGTAGTTGAATAAGTTAAATATCATTTTCGACTTTGATACAGTAAAAGCCTAGAAAAGCACAAATAACTCCTATTTGACTGGCTGAATGAGAATGTAGTTCTTTAATATTCCACCGGGAAGAGGAAAAAAAAAATCTAATCTTTCTATTTTGTTTGATGAGAGGAATCAGCAAGCTCTTAGCAAAGAATGAGAAGGTTTTTTAAAGAGTAAGAGAAGGTTTAAATAAGGTTTAAGACACACCAACATGAAGTCAGCTAAAAAAAAAAAAAAAGCACAAAGGACTATGGCAAGTATTTATTCAAGGAGCAAAAAAAGCAGAGGTTAGAGAAACACAAAATAAAAATTGTAAAATGAAGCACTGCTTTTACTGCATGTGGGAGTAGGCACAAACCTTTAGCTGGAAAAAAAAAATGACCTTAGGAAGCAAAAGAGGTAGAAAGCAAACAGCAGAAGAGGGTTTACAAAAGCAAAGGTATTCAGCAAAGGTTTCTAACCATTTTTTTTTTTAAAAAACTGGTTCCTTTCCATAGTTCTATTATAAACCCTAGTTGAACTACTTTTTTGTAAATGTATGTATTGCTACAAGATTAGCAGGAACATGACCTATGAAAAATTAAGTTCCTGGCATTAATAAATCTCAGGGAAATGTGGGTCAGAGAGATAGTGCTGGGTATAAAGGCACATGCAGCCAATTCCCAGCACAAAAGGGTCTCTCAAGTGGGCCCCACTAATTGGCCCCCCACTAAAATCTCAGCAGAGTAAAACAGCATTTAAAAGAAACACTGCTCTGAAGAACAAGAATTTAATCAGAAAAACTGCTTATCTTTTCCAACCAACCATGTGTTCAAATCATCTTTTAAAATTTAAATGTGTTAAAAAATAAATTTAAATAATGGTGCTTCTTGACAGAGAGATAACCTAAGTATATGGTATAGCATTGGCAGGCACTGCTTTAAATAGCAAAGGCAAAATATCTTTGTCCATCTATCTATACATTCTTAAAGGAAAACACACATTTTTGGAATAATTTTTATACTTCAAATTTATGACAGACTCAGGACATTTGACACAATTGAGGCCAGAGAGATGGCTCAGCGGGCTGGGGCACATGCTTTGCATGCAGGAGCCCCAGTTTAATTTCCAGCACCTCATATTATCCCCTCATCTTGCTACTAATAACCACTCAAGCTCTAAACAGGGAGTGTGTCCCCAAATATCATAAGGCATGGCCCCAATCTACCTTCACCCCCCCAAAAAAAAAACCTATTAAATTTTTAATGAAAATTTAATTAAAATACTATAAATATTTCTTAATTAGGGGTCTTGAGAAAATTTGTAGGTTTTTAGTACAGTATAGATACTGTATGGGTAAGAAATTTCTCATAAGATAAAAAAAGGAATTAGATACATCCAATTGACAGTATTTACCAGGATTTCAGTTAGTGTCATTTACCAGTCTTGATCATTATGAAATAAAGCACTTGCTTCAAATATATAAATTTTAGTGAAATCAAACAAATTAGCTCCTCCAACTGAGGCCCAGCTGTGTATTTGACTTCTCAACATGCTCATCACTCAGCCCACATTTGTTCATATCAAACTTTGTGAAGACAGAGGAGAGATGTTGATACTAACATGGAACGGAGAAAATTCGGAAAGGAGACTCGTGTAAGGCCTCGGTTCACACTTCCATGACTGCCATCAACTAGCTTTTCAATTTAAAGTCGGCTAAACCTATCTGCTTCTGTTACAACAGTGCAACACAAGGCATGCACAATGCAATAGGCTCATGGTCGCATGCAGAGAAAGGGCTTGTAGAGAGGAGGAAAATGGGTGAAAACCAAAAAAACAAAACGGTTTCGGTGCTTTCCTGGACCGACAGAGCAGGTCAGACAGAAGGTCTGTTACATGCATGCTAAGCTTGGTGGAATTTCAAAATACCGTACCTGAGGGGTGATCCGATGAGCAAGGTAGGAGGGGTAGGGTTACTCCCTGCATTGTGCCGGCGCCGCACTGCCTGGCGCCTAAATGTGCTGCGTTCACGGCGAAATGACACCGCCTCCTCGCTGGCCTGTGCTGCTGCATCAAGACAGACTTAGGTCAAAGAGGAGCCTAGGTCAGAGATGGAAATAGCAGCTGAGCCTATGTCTCCCCTGGTTTCCCACCCTCAGAGGGAATCCCACATAAAGAACGGGTCGTTTGTTTCAAGATGACCTTCCTTCACAGTTTTCTCGCGATCTGACCTCACTGCTTTCTAGTCAACTTCAATTGCCTTTTTTAGAGATCCGTTGCCTTACATCTTTTTTTCTGAAAGTTTTGCTGTTTATTTTAGCTTCACAGTCCCCTGTTTCACCTATAGCCCTCAGAGCTTTAAAAGCATAGTATTTGTTAGTTCCCACTAAGGAACAAGTGGTATGTTTTTCATCTAAAGGAAACAGGAAAGGAAGGCATTAACTAGGAGTTAAGGATGTGAACTTCATCTCACGCTATCCTTGGTCCATATTTTGGTACCATGAAATGAAGCCACTGACTGACTCCTAGGCTGTACAGTTTGGTTTTTAAATGTTCATCTCAAAATGGCATGAATATACTCTATGAAGTGCTTCACTGCATCAAACTACATTGAACTCTCTACCCAAGGGAAATTGATACCAGGAAAGAAAGTCAAAAAAATGACACCTGTAGAAACTCATACCTTAACCCCAAACCAATAAAGAAAAACCAAAAACCAAGTTTACAACAGTAACAAAATCACAACACTGGCTTAAACTGTATTACATAAAATTTTTTAGGGCAGTAATAATTGCTTTATTGCTCATTGCGTCCATTTATTCATTTGAGTCTAAAATATAGTTTCCTAGTCATCTGAATATTTTAGGAATCATTCTGATTTTGAAAGAGTATTTTAACACTAGATATAAATAGAAGTTAAGAGCAGAAACAGTCTTTCAAACACATAAAAAGTTTGAAATAGACTATAAAATTAAGAATGCTATTATTTGAAAACAAACAAAAAAAAAATCAAAAGGGGCCGGCGAGGTGGCGCTAGAGGTAAGGTGTCTGCCTTGCAAGCCCTAGCAAGGAAGGACCGTGGTTCGATCCCCCGGCGTCCCATATGGTCCCCCAAGCCAGGGGCAATTTCTGAGCGCTTAGCCAGGAGTAACCCCTGAGCATCAAATGGGTGTGGCCCGAAAAACAAAAAACAAACAAGAATGCTATTATTTGGATTCAATTCTAGTATAAATAAGCTTTCTTGCCAGTTTATATAAACGACTGATGCTCACATTATCCTTCTGCTTAATTAAAAGTCATTTTCACCAAACACTGGTTTGAATCAAACATTATTTAAAATGCTTACATTTGTATCCCCTCCTCAGGCTATCCTAGAGAATATTCTTTATATAATGAATCCAATATAATATATGGACTACTACCAGAAAGCTGAATTTCTGTGTCTATAGGCATTATTTTCTCTAACTGAAGGACCAACAATCACAGAATTATTTTATCTATTTGTCAACTTTCTGCCAGTATAACATATAAACTACAAATTACAGGACATATTTTTCAGCTCAAGCACAATAGCGATATCCTAAAATTAAGTAATTTTTACTTAGCTAAGTAATCCAAATCCAAGTTCCCAAACTAATATTTACTTTTCACCTCCAATGTTGATACACAAAATTCCTTTAAATGTTAAATCTTTTCAAAAGCTCATGTACACCAAAATTATATAGGATCTAGGACAAATACTGTTTATTATAGCTGATCTTCCAGAACTATGTTATACAACAGGGTAGCCAGTGGACATAATTCTTAACTATTCCTGACAAGTAGAATTTAAAAGGAAACCACAGGTAGCATGGTCACCAAAGGGAAAAACTGAAGTTGGCAGGGCAGTCACTAGAGGAAGAAAAAAATCACTTGAAGGAAGAAATGTAAAAATTAGATGAGTGACTGGTACAGCTGTTGGTAGTTTTTTGGTATAAATTCTTGGGTAGAAGTTAGGTTATGAAATTTTAAATCTCAACTCAACACTTATTTTGTGAAATTGGTTTCTATTTATTTGTTGTTGTGGTAGCAAACTACTACTTAATTTATAGGTCAAGTAATTTCATTTAGAAATGTTAAAACATTCACTTTAGTCATAGCTATTTTGTTTTAACCAAAAAAAAAAAAAAAGAAAAGAAAAAAATTTATCCAAGTATATTCTATAGAGAATGGTTTAATTCAAAAAAATCTATCAAGCATAGGCCGGAGCGATAGCACATAGGGTAGGGCATTTGCCTTGCACACTGCTGATCTGAGTTTGATCCTGGCATCCCATATGGTCTTCCAAGCCTGCCAGGAGTGATTTCTAAGCTCAGAGTCAGGAGTAACCCAAGTGCCACCAGGTGTGGCTCCTCTAAAAATCTACCAAACTTATTCAGTAGGATGTCAACATACACCACATGATCACTGAATACTAAAATTAAGAAGGAAGAAGATGGGGCCGGAGAGATAGCATGGAGGTAAGGCGTTTGCCTTTCATGCAGGAGGTCATCGGTTCAAATCCCGGCATCCCATATGGTCCCCCGTGCCTGCCAGGAGCAATTTCTAAGCCTGGAGCCAGGAATAACCCCTGAGCACTGCCGGGTGTGACCCAAAAACCACACAAAAAAAAAAAAAAAGAAGAAGAAGAAGAAGAAAGAAGATAGAAAATTGTTCACTATCTTCATTCTACTGAAGAGTTCATTTTAAGTAAAAGCGAGTTATCCCCAAGTCCTAAACGAAAAGACAAGCTGTAGTGTTCATTAAGTCAAAACAAAGTCGGTGCTGTTTATTTTTCAGTAAATAAAATTACTTTTCTATTAATCAAACATTCATACTCTGATACCTGTAAATAACTATATATTAGTATCATTTACGTTCTTAATAAAAAGTCTGGGGGATATACATATTTTTTTTCTTTTTTTTTTTTTTTGGTTTTTGGGCCACACCCGGTAACGCTCAGGGGTTACTCCTGCCTATGCGCTCAGAAGTCGCTCCTGGCTTGGGGGACCATATGGGACGCCGGGGGATCGAACCGCGGTCCGTCCAAGGCTAGCGCAGGCAAGGCAGGCACCTTACCTCTTTGCGCCACCGCCCGGCCCGGATATACATATTTTTAATAAACACATTAAGATGAACAGTTAGACATTCTAACTGACCTAAAAGTGAAGTTAAGATTTCTGCCTATGTTATTTGCAGTCATCATGGTATAGAGAGCTAATGCTAAAAGAATTCTTAATATTACAGTCACTCCTTTAACAGTTCTAGGTATCACACTATTAACTAAAAAGACTGCCATCATTTGTGTTCAACAAAAAACATTAAACTAAACTCCCCTGAGGCCGAAGTGATAGCACAGTGATAGGGTGTTTGCCTTGCATGCGGCTGACCTGGGATGGATCTGGGTTCAATTTCTTTCATCCCATATGGTCTCCCAAGCTTGCCAGAAACGATTTCTAAGTGCAGAGCCAGGAGTAACCACTGAGCACTGCTGGGTGTAGTCCCAAAAAACAAAAAATAAAATAAAACTCCACCATTCCAGTAAATGTACTACATACACAGAACGTTTCTATTTGCCTTGAGTTCCAGAGAAATCAGTTCTATTATATCAGAACCAAAGAAAGAAACTCATCTCCTTTTTTATTTGTTTGTAGCTTTAGGGCCAAATCTAGTAAAGCTCAGGACTTATTCCTGCCTTTGTACCTAGTGATCACTCTTGGTGGGGAGGGGGACTGCTGATATGAAGTATCTGGGGTGGAAACTGGGTCAGTCACGTAAAAAGTAAGCACCCTACCCATTTTATTATTTAAGAAGCCCCAGAGAAATGTCTTTCAAGCTTAAAATAGTTTGTTGTATTTCATAAATTAAAGTCATACTTGACTATAGTCAAAATATTTTTCTACGTTTTTCTATTACAAAAGATTCAGAGTTTATTATAGAAGTGAATTTGTAAATTTTGTAGAGAATCAAACAGAAGGAAAAATTATACTTTAACTTGGTTTAGAAACTGACATTCGATACTACTTAAAAGTCAGTATCTCAGGGCCAAAGCGGTGGCACAGAGCAGTAAAGTGTCTGCCTTGCTGGCGCTAGCCTAGGATGAACCATGGTTTGATCCCCCAATCCCCCAGTGTCCCATATGGTCCCCCAAGCCAGGAGCTATTTCTAAGCGTATAACCAGGAGTAAGCCAAGTGTCATCGGGTGTGGCCCAAAACAGACATACGAACAAAAAAATTCAGTATCTCATGGGGAAAAAATAAAATTAGCTAGAATATTCATAGCTGAAGTACAAATTTATGAAAATTTAGCACATTAAGAACAAACAAATTTTACATGTAAAGGAGAGAAAATCATGCTTAAATAATTAAAAACATTAATATATTTCCAAGGACATATTAAAATTGTGAATTTTAAAACTTTTTATTTACAGGAGTTGACTTTATATTAATTTCTTTGTTAAGTTTATAATGATAGTAAGTTTAAAAGAGAATTTCACATAATTAACTATTTTTAGTGTCAAGGTCATTCAATTAAGTTTGAACATTTATTTAATCTGAGGGCCTAAGGGCAATTCATATACAAAACACAAATATCCTAAGCTTGTTTTCTTTTATTTTGGGGCCATATGCAGAGATGATCAGGGATTACTCCTGATTCTGAGCTCAGGAATTACTATAGGAGGTACTCAGACGACCATGAGATGCTGGTGGATGAACCCAGGTCAACTGCATGCAGTGCAAGTACCCTACTCTCTGTAATATCATTCTAGCCCTAAGCTTTTGAAGTATTGGGAGGTCATTCTTTGAGGTGCTAGTTAGTTGGTATAGTGCTCAGGGCCTGAGGCCACCAGGACCTGTCCCCAGAAGAGAGTTAACACCCAGATGCATTGTGGGATAAGTGGGAGTCACCACTGCCTGGTACCTGGAGTCAAATTCAGGGTAGTTCATAAAATAGGCCATGCTCCACTCCTGAAGCCACAGTCCCTAAGTTTTCTATTTTACGTGGCTATGGTCTTACCTATTCCTAATGAGCACAAAGAAGACAAAATTCATGATACATTGTCTCCCACATCTCAGGATTTCTTCCCACTTACTTCAGTTAAGATAAATTTGATTATTTTGGTATAACTAATTTTATTATGGGTGTATTGAAACAACAGACTATCACTATGTTCAACTTTAAGAATAAAAATAAAAAAGAATAAAAACAAGGTAAAGAGACATACAAGAGAAAAATTTGATGGAGGAATGAACACTGTCCACATTTTATCTTAAAAAATTAGAAAGTTGGGCCCGGAGAGATAGCACAGCGGTGTTTGCCTTGCAAGCAGCCAATCCAGGACCAAAGGTGGTTGGTTCGAATCCCAGTGTCCCATATGGTCCCCCGTGCCTGCCAGGAGCTATTTCTGAGCAGACAGCCAGGAGTGGCCCAAAAAAAAAAAAATTAGAAAGTTATGAATATGTACAGATAAAGATGAAATCTGAATACTTGGAACAATGTCAAACACATAACTACTTAAGGTTATATTCTACAGAAGTTGTTTATTATAGGGAAAAATTAGTAAATTTATGGTGACTATGAAAAATTTTTTTGTTTTATTTTGGGCCACACCCAACAGTGTTCAGGGGGTTATTCCTGGCTCTGAACTCAGAAGTCACCCCTGGTAGGCTTGGGGGATCATATGGGATGCTGGGGATCAAACCCAGGTCTGTCCTGGGTCAGCCGCGTGCAAGGCAAATGCCCGCCCACTGTGCATTCAATCCAGCCCCTTATGAAAACATTTTTATCTTGGTACCTCAAGCAGGTTAGAAGCAAATGATGTTAGAAAATTAGACTTTAGGGTTGGAGAGATAGTACAGGAGTTATGGTGCTTGTCTTGCATGCTCTCAACCCTGGTTCAATTCCTAGCATGGTCTCAAGCAAAGCAAAGCTTGATTCCTGAGCACAGAGTTAGAAATAGCCCTTGAGCAGCACTGGATGTGGCCCCAAGCCTCCAGCCTCCGACCACAAATATAAAGAAAATTAGACTTTAATGAATGAAGCCAAAAATTCAAATATACATACATCTTCAGAAAATTAAAATATGCAAACATTCTGAGATATATATTCTCCAAGGTAAAAGCAATTTTCTTTTAAGAGTCACTATATGAAGAAACGAACATTTAAATGATTCTGCAAGAAAAATTTAACCACAATATTTTAGTCTAGAGATGAAATCCATTTTATAAAAACAAATTTTCCTTTTCTTATATTCTATCAGCCAAAAATGACACTAACATCAGCATAGAACGATTCAAGTCTAATACAGAAACAAAACAAAACAATGAGTCTACTGTTCAACTTTCAAGCCATCATTCTGAATTAAAACCAATTATGGGAAATGCATGTTTCCATGAAAACATTTTAAAGGATTCGTCTACTTTATGGGCAAGTAAACCAACAAACAAGAGCACACAACATTAACTGTGACCAGATTTTAAAAGAATTTTCAAATTCTTACTGATATTTTCCACAATTCTTGGTAGTCAAATATAGTTGAAAAAACCATTTCAAGAAATTAAATGACACTCTAGAGTCTAGAGTCATAACTCATGCCAATAGCTGCTTAAAGAAATAGATAGTTAAGGATTATTTACTCTCGTAAAAGGCTCCTAATCTTTTTTAATCCTTTGGGAATGGAACTGTCTTAGAAAACTGACTCAAAACAATTTTGCATATGTTTCAAGAGACACCTAATCATGGTCATTAGTGAAGAATACAGATCTGAACTAATGTATCTAAAAAGTAAAACATCCTTACCAAAAAAAAAAAAAAAAAAAGAGATTAAAAAGCAGAAACAGCATTATAATACAACTACAATTTAAAATGCACTTTACACCTCTAACCTGAGGTTGACAGTATATTTATTTACTAGTCAGATGTGATATTAAAATGCAACTGATTTCTCATTAAGAATTTCACCTTTGCACCCGGAGAGATAGCACAGCGGCGTTTGCCTTGCAAGCAGCCCATCCAGGACCTAAACTGATTGGTTCAAATCCTGGTGTCCCATATGGTCCCCCGGGCCTGCCAGGAGCTATTTCTGAGCAGAGAGCCAGGAGTAACACCGCTGGGTGTGGCCCAAAAACCAAAAAAAAGAGAAAAAAAAAAAAAAGAATTTCACCTTTGTCAAAAAGAGAAATACTATGAAGTCAGTTCCTACTACTACAAAGAATAAGAGCTGGTTTTGAAATTCTAAACACCAACTCTTAATTTATCTCATCAGTTAAAGTATCTCTGTTCTTTTGTTTTGGGGCCACATCTGGCTGAGCTCAGGATTTATTCCTGGCTCTGCACTCAGGAACTCACGGCAATATTCGGGGGCACCATATGCAGAACCAAGGATCTGTAAGGCAACTGTCTTACCTGCTGTGCTTATCTTCTCCAGCCCCAAACAACTCTTTTCTTAGCACAAGGCTATTAACTACATTTAAGGAACCTTTGTGTTTTCATAACGTTCTAGCTTTCTTCTTAGTATAGACTGACTATAATTCTTCCTAATGAAACTGAGTCAGCTGCATTATACATTCATGACTGCATTATACTCTAACTAGGCACTAATTACAGTACTATATTGTTCTTGAACAAAATGAAAATGCTTGTTTTCCCCTGCCCTTAACAAAAATCCCTCCATTTTGTTTTTGCTTTATTGGACAGTTATTCCAATCCAAGTTCTCCTTTGGTGTTAGCAGTGCTTATCTTCTGTTGCTATTACCTCAACCTCTAGAGGTTTCCCTCCTATTTTTGAGTGTGCTTCTTCTGAGTTGCCACTTGGACTCAGAAAATTAGAAATTGGGGCCGGAGAGATAGCATGGAGGTAAGGCATTTGCCTTTTGTGCAGAAGGTCGGTGGTTCGGCATACCATATGGTCCCTGAGCCTGCCAGGGGCAATTTCTGAGTGTGGAGCCAGGAGTGACCCCTGAGTGCTGCCAGGTGTGAACCAAACCCCCCCCCAAAAAAAAGAGAGAGAAATTAGAAATTAACTTTATTAGAACTCAAGAGTCCCTCTATTTAGAAAACACAAAGATATTTAGTTCACATGTTCTTGTCTATTTGATGGTCTCTTTTTTTTCCCTGATGCTTACAATAATATTTGGGTTCAAAATAATCTTCAATTTACATGTCAGGGCACAAACCCTTCTTATTTATGGATAAATCTGGATGCTTTTGAATAAACTAATATCCCCTTAGCCAAAGATTGTCATTATTTCCAACACAAAATATTATACTAGAATCTTATTTCATGATTACAGCATAGCAACCCAAGCATTACATTTGAAACAATTTTCTCAGCTAGAACAACAAAGGTTAAGAAATTCGGTAAAAAATAAAAAAACAAGTACAAAGAAGAATAGAGCAAATATCAACATTTCCAGTCTGGTTAGTCTTAATAATCTGCTGAGTCACATAGTAAATACAGTTAAGCAACCCAAAAGAAAATCATTTCTTAAAATCTGTCATGCTACAAAACAAGATTTTTAAAGTCACATATATAGTATGTATTATATACACGTGTATTTTTTCATTTGAAAAACAACAATCTTAAATTCTTAAAGATAGACTTTATAATTACAGAAGAAAAAAGTTAACATGCAAAATAGGTCAACAACAGAAAATACCTTAGTCTGAATCTAAAGTATCTGTCTTGCTTAGGCAAGTGAATATTTATTAAATCTATTTTTAACCTAAGTACTAGACTAATGATTCAAGTTACTATGGAAGCAATCACTTATAAGTGACTTAACAGTTAAAAAATGCCTTTAATAAGATTGATACCCATATTACTTGACATTATTAGGCAAATTAACTATATCTCTTCATGAACTATATCCCTTTATTAACTACGTTAAAAGATATTGTTCTGATTGTTGGTATTATATGAGAAATAAGGAATTGAAGTATTTTTACTAAATTGGTTTTCAAAATGAAACAATTAGGCGGTCTCTAAAGGTATTTCAATGTTCATTCATTTTCTTGTATCTTAAGGACAAAATACACTTGAGCAGCATTAAAAATGGCTTGTATAAATAAATTGCAGCACTAGTAAGCATTACTACAAATAGTACTAAGCATCTTATATCTAACGCCTTCAATCCTCAGAACCAACCCAAGGTATATTGTATGTACTTTACAAAGGCTTAGAAAATGTGATTCTAAGAATTGCCATTACAGTAAGCCCATGTACTAACAAGAGTGCATGACTGACTCCATCATGCTAATCAGTATATTGAATAATCTCCAATGACAGTGCTTCAAAATACATTTCCTAAATTCTACCCTTCTTTAATACCAACACTACTCAGCTTTAAAAAATTTTTTAATTTGCAGAGAATTCAGCAACGCCACCAAATCCTTAGGGGGAAACATCTGGTTAATGTACAGGCATATGTATGTTATCAAGCAGTGTCCTCTGTTTCCTTGGCCAATGTTTTGTTTTCTTATGGGGGAGGGGTTTGTTTGCTTGCTTTGCTTTTTTGGGGGGTGTGGAGCTTTGTTGATGTTGTTTGAGTCTTTGTTGTTTTGTTTTGGTTTTTATTGGTCACACTCACCAGTGCTTAGGACTTAGTCCTGATTCTATATTTTGGGATCACTCACTCTTAGAGGGCTCAGGAGACCATATGGAATGCTGGAATCAAACCCAGGTTGGCCATGTGCAAGGCATGCCCTGCTCGTACTATCGCTTGGTCCTCTCCTTGACCAACGTTAAGACTACATGATACTTGGTAAAAATTAATGTTTTCTCTTAAATTTCCTAACCAGACGAAGTGATTATATGAACAAATCTTTCTCAAATAAGTATTTGAGATTTTGGGGACCATATGGGACGCTGGGAAATCGAACTGCGGTCCGTCCAAGGCTAGCACAGGCAAGGCAGGCACCTTACGCCCGGCCCCAGGAATCATTCATTCTTATTCAGATTTGGGGAACCCCATGTGGTGTGCCAGAGGTAGAATCCAGGTAGGCCACATGCAAGAAAGAACCCTACCAATTGTACTATCTCTCTGGCCTCATTTTTAAATAATGAAAGTAGAAACATCTCCCCAGGTCCCCTATACTCTTAAGTACAATCAACTAATAAAATGTGATGAAAATTAATGAAATATAAATCCTCAACCCAGTTAAGCAGTTTGGTTTTGTTCTTATTTTTTTTCTAGTACTTTTTTTTTCTAGTTTATACTAGCTTCTAAAAACTCAAATAAAAACAGTCACTAGAATGAGGGAGGATAGCTTATTAACAAGCTTCTGTTTACAAGTTCTGTGGGAGAAGACCACAGATCATTACAACATTTATCCCACCAAAGTGCAGAAAGAAGTTAGTACTTTATTTATTAATAGTCAGTAATGTGTTATTCTTTGTAAGAACAAACAAAAGACAACAAAAGCTGGAATCTCAGGGAAAAAGATCAAAGGTCAAATCTGCAATTAGAAGCAAGTAAGACTCTATACAACATTTCCTAAAAAGAAAAAAAAATCCCCCATTCCCTCTGAAAAGAAAAATTACATTTTAATATGAAAACAAAATTTATATTGGTTTTATAACTATAATTTCAGTATTTTACATTTCAGCAATATTAAAATAGTATTTTATCACTCTTAAAATGTATGATAAAGACATATTGAAAAACTGAACTACATCAGAAGGGCAAGATAGAGAGCTCAACAGGTTAAGCACACACATGCTTTGCAAGCAGGAGGCCCAATTCATCCCTGTTGTTACATGATCCACAAGCATAGCCAGGAGCATCCCATGAGTCAGAGGAACTCCTGAGCACCACCAGGTATAGCCCCAAAACAAAAAATGTACTTATTTATTTATATATTTTTGGTTTTGGTACCACACTCAGGGTCTTCATGGGTAATTCCTGGTTCTGCATTCGGGAATTATTCCTGGAGTGCTCAGGGTATCAGATGAGATGCTAGGATAGAACCTGGTCGGTCATGTATAAGACAAGTGCCCAATCTGTTGAACTACTCTTCACTCCCCTATATTTAATCTATATTTTAAAACCAAATCATTTATTGCATGTGCTAATCATATCCGACATGCATGTAAAAAAGATCACTAAAAGCATCTGAGATTTTTTTATTTTGTGTATACGGCTTCTTGGACCACACCTGGCCATACTCAGAAGTTCTCCTGGTTCTGCACTCAGGAGTTACAACTAGTGGTGTTCTGGGGCTCTTATAGGATGTTAGGGATTGAACTCGAGTTGCCTGAATGCAAGGCAAGAGCCTCACCCACTGTACTTTCTCTCCAGCCTGAGACCTTTTATATAGAACAGCATGATAACAACTGAAAAGAAAGAATTCGGGCCGGAGAGATAGCATGGAGGTAGGATGTTTGTCTTGCATGCACAGGGACGGTGGTTCGAATCCCGGCATTCCATATGGTCCCTTGAGCCTGCTAGGAGCAATTTCAGAGGGTAGAGCCAGGAGTAACCCCTGAACGGTGGTGCCAGGTGTGACCCAAAAAAAAAAAAGAAAGAATTCAATTCTTATACCATTACCTAATGGTTATAATCACTTTATATATACTTGGTTCTTAAAAGATAGGATTGATTATTTTCTTCACTTAAGTACTAAAGATGATGCTTTTATAAGTCTCATTAGAAATTAATCTTTGTTAAATAAATGAAAATGTTTATTGCATAGGCTTTTATGTTTTCTAGGTAAAAGTTAGAGGTTTTTGAAAGAAAATGTTTCATAAATTTCAGAAATCAAACTTTTTAGTAAGGCACTTAACATTACTACAGTAACAAATAATTCAGTACAAAATTAAATGCATGGTCACAATAAAATTATTTTAAAAAAATGATTTTGGGGGGGCCAGAGCAAAAAAAAAAAACAAACTAAATACAAAGCCTAAATGAAGGGAAATGGATAGACTAGAAAGAAATAAAAAGGCGGGACGGGAGAAATAGCATGGAGGTAGAGTGTTTGCCTTGCATGCAGAAGGATGGTGGTTCAAATCCCAGCATCCCAAATGAACCCCCAAGCCTGCCAGGAGTGATTTCTGAGTATAGAGCCAGGAGTAACCCCTGAGCACTGTCAAGAATCAGATTCTATTATATATAAACAGAATAAAGAGATATTCTTGGGCAGGAGGAAATAGCAAAAAACACTTCTGAAATTAAAAAATTGATAAAATATGCTGGTATTATAAAATCAATTAGTAAATCTTATACAATTTCCCTAAAACCTGAAACAAATGTACAATTACTTTCACCATGATACAATATTGTTATGACAAAACCATCATTTTAATATAACTTTGATGCCAAATACCAATATAAACTACAAACTTAAATTTAATAAACTTAAGGAAAGTATGGAGCTACAGGGAAACAATTCTAAAGGCTGAGATCTGAGTTAACAAGTAATAAAACCAGAGACATTCAAAATAAAAAAGTGTTTCATGTTTTCCAAGTAAACAGAGTCAATGCAGTATCTGGGGAAAAATATTATAAAACAGGTTGAATGATCTAATTCTGAAAAAAGTTATGTAGCACATACTGTTAAGAAAAAACTAAAAATGGTTTGGTGCCCTACATTCTGTTGTTACCACTGTTGTACAAAGACCCAAAATGGACTAATTCTTATTATTCCAGTTAAAATGTTACCAGTGGAAACTGGCTTACAAAGCCAAAATTATATAATGCAATTTAAAAATCATATAAACACATTTTCTTGGTGCTCATACCAAAATCTTCTCTAAGATAATCATCACCTCCCTGAAAGGTTTTTTTTTCCTTCTGAAACCAGCATAGAGGACAGAGACAATATTAACACAGCACATTTTGACTGTTGCTACTCTAACCAATAGTGCCAGAAATCGCAGTGATTCTGGGGAAATCTTCTTCCTGTAATCTGCTTACCTCCACTGACTGCATCTTGCTCTTCAGAACCTTCTGGAAATGCAACTTGGGTTGGCAAGCTACTCCTAGATCGAGTGACGGTCTCTAACTGGGAAGCCCGTCCCAATAAAGACAGCTCATCTAGCACCTCTCCTTCTTTGGCCTCAAGATCGGATT
This sequence comes from Suncus etruscus, assembly GCF_024139225.1. Lineage (NCBI taxonomy): Eukaryota > Metazoa > Chordata > Mammalia > Eulipotyphla > Soricidae > Suncus > Suncus etruscus. The sequence continues at coordinate 15,053,717 of NC_064850.1, read as the reverse complement.
TGGAAGTGGTTAAGGGTTTGATACTTTCAGGAGCCATCAACCTGTTGGAGTCATTCAAGCAGGCAACGGTGCCGCTGTCCAGGCTCAACACTCGTGCCCGGGTCTTGGCACTGTTTGTACTGGAAGTCCGCCTCGTCATCCGCTTTTTGCCCGCTCCCTCGGGGCCCAGATGACCTTTCTGGGAGCGTTCGGGGTCAGCGCCCCTGTCTTTAGAGGCACGTTTGGTCTTTAAAGTGCTGTACCTGCCTTCGGGAGACTGACACAGATGGGAAGTGGTGCTAGATGAGCTGTCACTGCTGAGCTGGTGAGCGGACTGCACGCTGGATGCTCGGCTCAAGTCGCTTTGGTCACTGGAGTCTTCGTCGTGACAGAAGATCGCACTATGGGGCTTGGTGCCAGAAACCCCTCGAAAGGAAACGTAGTCCCTGTGCCGGCTAGAGTCAAAGCTGCTAGCCCGCTTTTTCCCTGTCCGTCTCCTGCCTGACTTATGGGCAGAGGCCGTCCGGTGGATTAAGCTGGACGATTTGGGGCGAACGTCCCCTTCCTTTCCGCCTTTGTCTTTGCCAACTTTCGGATCCACCGGGACAGCAGGCTGCTCGGACTGCTCCCCTTCGTGTTCCCCCGCTGGCCCCTCTGGCCTCTCTGTCTGGCAAGTGAATTCATTGGCATGGGGGTTCTTATTGGCTTCCTCGGAGGCAGAGGTGCTGAGACTCCTCTGATTGGGCATCTCGTCCGAAGTATTAGACTCCTTGGCCTCTTGAACCCCGCTGTTGGTACTGACTTCCAAGGTGGTCTTCTCACTACTAGTCCTTTTGTCACTGGAGCAGCTACTCTTGTCGTCCGGGTCAGTACAACACTCCTTCTTCCGACCACTTTTCTTTCCTGCCTCCTGCGACTCCTCGTGCTCCGACAAGATGCTCTCGATGTGGGTTGAGCTGGTCTGTTCACTCTTATAGCTGCTGACAGTACTGTGAGTGTCACGGTCGGTCCCACTGCAGTAGCTCTCTGTGGACCCGCTACTCCGGGTGCTTAGACTCCTCAAGCTGTCCAAGCTTTTGTCTGCCTTCAACGCTCGGCTCTTGCCACTTTTGGGAGGTGGCTGGAAATGGCTGGTTTTGGGCTCTCCTGTGGGCTGAAATTCCCCAGATAAACGACAGTTTTCCACCAACGATTCTTTGGATCCAGAATGAGGCTTGGAAGATTCTAACTCACTAACTGGGTCTAGCCCGCGTCGCTGATGATACAAAGGGAAGTCATTCAGGGAAGTGTCTGGAAAAGCAACCACTGAGCTAGAAGTCCGTGGCACACCTCGTGGCCTGTGATCTTTCCTGTAAGAGTGTGAATGTAAAGGGACCAGGGAAGCCACTTCTGTGTCACAGGCACTGGACAGAGACTGATCAACGTGGTGGTGGTGGCTATGATTTGGCAGGCTTACTTTGTCGCTAATGTCCCTTGGTAAGTCCTGTCCGCAGGAGGACAAGGAAGGCTGAATGGAGATGAAGGAATCATTGGAGACCAAACGGAAGAGCTTCCGGTCAGTTGCCAAATCTGTTTGAAACACATATTTGAAAATGTTAACACAAATTTAAAATCTGCTTTTTTGCTTTTTAACAATGGAAAGAATTCAGAGTGCACAGTAAATTGAGTGAAACGATTTCTCAAGTAGTTCACTGAATAACAGTTGGCCAGTGAGTCCAAAGAGCTGGTTTCTGTTTCACAAAGAAAGCATTCAAAATGATGGAATGAACTAAGTCTCAATTCGCCTGAGAAGAGGTTCTATGAACTATCAGCAATAAAATAAGAAGCAACAAAGAATTTTATATTTCAAATGGATCTGAATTTCTATGTGAGTGCTGTTTCTAACTTACTAAATGAAAAACTTTGCTTTCCAACCCACCACATCCTCCTCATCCATACACTGACATCAACCTCAATGAGGAGGATTGTGGAATAATGAAATTAATTACATACAATGCTACACATTGTGTTTGGCACAATTATTGACAGTGATCATAAAATGATCTTTTTGAAAAAGTAGCATGATTATTTTAAGAATCAACAAAAACCTAAAAAAAATAGAAAGACTGAGCAATGCCTAAGCAATGTAGGATGTAAGATCTTATAATAGGGGCAAGAAAGCAAGCACAGCAGACAGGCACTTACACATACCTGAACCAGGTCTGATTCCCAGTATCCCATATGGTCCCCTGAGCCTGCCAGGCAAGATTCTTAAGCACAGAGCCGGGTGTAAGCCCAGAGTACCACCACATGTGGCACAAAAACCAAAACCAAAATGCAACAGTTTGATAATGCTTTTCATCTAACAAAACATTTTGTTTGTTTGTTTTGTTTTTTGAGGCATATCTACTGACACTCAGGGGTTATTCCTGGCTATGCACTCAGAAATCACTCCTGGCTTGGGAGACCATATGGGACACCGGGGAATCGAACTGTGATCCATCCTCGGTTAGCGCGTGCAAGGCAAATTCCCTACTGCTTGCGTCACTGCTCCAGCCCCGACAAAACATTTTTTAATGACAAGAACTAGAGATATTTAGGATAGAAATGCCTGCTCAAATACTGCTCATGAGGGCCCGGACGTATAGCACAGTGGTGTTTGCCTTGCAAGCAGCTGATCCAGGACCAAAGGTGGTTGGTTCGAATCCTGGTGTCCCATATGGTCCCCCGCGCCTGCCAGGAGCTATTTCTGAGCAAACAGCCAGGAGTAACCCCTGAGCATCGCTGGGTGTGGCCCAAAACCCAAAAAAAAAAAAAAAAATAAAAAGGGTTTCTTTTGGGGCCGGAGAGATAGCATGGAGGTAAGGTGTTTGCCTTGCATGCAGAAGGTTGGTGGTTCAAATCCCAGCATCCCATATGGTTCCCTGAGCGCTACCGGGTGTGACTCAAAAACCAAAAAATAAAAAGAAATACTACTTAGTATTTTTGCAAAACCAACAGGCATGTTTCTACTTTAGACTGTTGGGTATGCTCAACAGTTAGGACAGTTGTATGAGTTGTATGGAGGGAGTTTCCCTTTGCCTGCCCTTCAATATCATGACAGCTTGTCCCTTCACCTCTATGTCTTTCTCAGTGAAGATTTCCCTTGAACATTCTGTTAAAATTATACTATACCCAGCCTCTATCATTCCCTATCCTCTAGTCCTCTATACTTGATTAATACTATGATTGCTATGATTGATACTTCATTGATATATTATGATATATATCATTGATATGTGTATGTATATATATATATATATTGATATATAATCTCTCCTTAACAGAGAAATTTTTAAACTGTTTACACATTGTTCATTTAGAACAGGGGCCAAAAACTACAGGCCACATGTGAGCCACCGAGGACATTTATCCAGCCCATTGGGTGTTTTTGCCACCTCTGCTGTTTAGCAGCTGATTTGTCCCAGGCCTGCAGTGCACATATGTGGGATATGCACCACACTCTTTGACTCCCCTCCTTCTGTATGTCTCTTGACTCCTCTCAGTCTCGGGCAGGGGTACTCAAACTACAGCCCGCCAAAAGCAGACGTAGAGTTCCCACTGAAATACTGTTAAGTTTGTTGATTCAACTTCACTTGTTCTTCATTTTAAATACTGTATTTGTTCTGTTTTATTTTTTCTCTTCAAAATAAGACATGTGTGATGTGCATAGGAATTTGTTCATAGTTGTTTAAAACTATAGTCGGGCCTTCCAATAATCTGAAGGACAGTGAACTGGTCCCTGTTTAAAAAAGGATCCTTGATTTAGAACAATAGGAAGGAAGCATACGATGAATATTCAATACTACTTGGTTGAAAAATATAAGAAAATATGTGACAAAAATGAAAATAAAAGCTATAGCTATACTATGTATTATACTTTAAAAAAGATACTGTTAGATAACTTTGTCCTTGAATAAACATCATTCATGATCCTGACCCAAACTTACTTCATACCTAGACTAGAGAGATAGTTTATTGAGAGCACTATTGTATGGGTGGTCCCTAATTCACTCACATAAAAAAAAAAACTCAGTAAGTACTGCATGATGAAAGTAACAACTTCCTGGTTAAAGTCACGAGTCAGAACTAGATTTCAATTATAGGGGTTTTAATTAAATCAAGTTCTTATGTGATTTTGCAACAGTTTCCTGTGACTCCTCTATAAGCCGTGAAATGGTTATCTGTAGAGTAATAATAGTATTACCTTCAAAAGTCTATAGTGAAAAATTGAGAAGTCAGGGCCGGGCGGTGGCGCAAGAGGTAAGGTGCCTGCCTTGCCTGTGCTAGCCTTGGACGGACCACAGTTCGATCCCCCAGCGTCCCATATGGTCCCCCAAGCCAGGAGCAACTTCTGAGCACATAGCCCGGAGTAACCCCTGAGCGTTACCGGGTGTGGCCCAAAAACCAAAAAAAAAAAAAAAAAGAAAAGAAAAATTGAGAAGTCTCTATGAGTGCTGAGAAAAGATCCCATCCAGGAATGGTAAAAGAAAGCTTATGGAGCCAAATTTGCACTATTTTTTAAATAAAGTTTTACTTGTATTGGTTCTACTCACTTTACTCTACAACTGCCAATTAGAGTAGCTGTAAAACATAGCAAATGGCTTATATAGCCCTCAAGTTATATATAGAAAGAGTTGACTGACCCCCTAACCCAGAAAACAATATGTGGCTTAGTGAGTGGCAAACATCATTATTTATGTCACTAGAGATCTAAATATGTAAGTGTAATTCAAGATTCCAATTTGCCAGGCTAGAACATTCTTTTCATAAGATTTAATAGAATAGTCCTTTTTCATAGTAAAATAGAGTCCCCTAAATGAAAATGCATTATCCCTCTAAGAGCAGTTCTAACTTTTTGAGATAGTCTAATGATGACACGACAAAAAGGGATACTTTAAGTCTCAAAACAATAAATAAAAGAAAATAAAAGACACTCCGAATGCCAGGATTTCTTGGTGTGTTTGCCTGGTATGTTGGGGGCTCTGGGCAGGACAGCTAGCCATCGGACCCCTGGGCTGACCACTTAGTCCAGGGGAACAAGATTCCCCCCACACCAGGCGGGTCTTCAGGGCCACGCCTGGTTAATCGGGCCCTGGGGGGAGGGGGTGAGAAATTCCTCCCTAGGCATCCAAGAACTACAGAGGCTTGGCTGGGCTCAGAACACTCCACATGCCAGGATTTCGTGGGCTTTTGACTGGTATGTTGGGGGCTCTGGGCAGGACAGCTAGCCATAGGACCCCTGGGCTGACCACTTTGTCCAGGCGAGCATGATTTCCCCCACACCAGGCGGGTCTTCAGGGCCACGCCTGGTTAATCCGGCCCTGGGAGGAGGGGGTGAGAAATTCCTTCCTAGGCATCCAAAACCTACAGAGGCTTGGCTGGGCCCAGAACACTCCGAATGCCAGGATTTCTTGGTGTGTTTGCCTGGTATGTTGGGGGCTCTGGGCAGGACAGCTAGCCATCGGACCCCTGGGCTGACCACTTAGTCCAGGGGAACAAGATTCCCCCCACACCAGGCGGGTCTTCAGGGCCACGCCTGGTTAATCGGGCCCTGGGGGGAGGGGGTGAGAAATTCCTCCCTAGGCATCCAAGAACTACAGAGGCTTGGCTGGGCTCAGAACACTCCACACGCCCCCGCGCGTACTTCATGTACTTCATGTAATCAGAATATTCCTTATTCTTATGTTATGTTTTCCGTATACAGAATGTTTATTTTGTATTCTCCCCTTTCCCACACCCCTACAAAGCTCTTTTTTACTCCTTAACTCTCTAACCCCCTCTCAAACATCACTAACCTAGTTTAGTCTTTTTAACTTCAGTAGTGTACAATCCTAATCACAGTCCAAAGCTGTGCATTGTGTGTGACAACCCCAAACTGTTTCAAGATACATAAAATGGACACGTATTTCTTTAGAATATTTTGTGTTTTTTCTCTGACAGCTATAATTCTTACTAAATGTTGTCTTATACAGTGATGATTCTAACCACTTTTTATCTTCTCTTTTTGAGCTGTTTAACAAGGAGTTTTGGTGGAAGAGTCCCCCAGTTTAATGCTATGATTGAGCCATGTCTTGGGAATCATTGTAATTGTTCTTATGGCCCCCATATGCGCCAATAACACCATGTGGCATTGCTTCTTATTTGCATAGGCACATTAAAATGGGAAAATAGTATAAATACAAATAAGATCCTATCTAATAGAGATTGGAACACACAAATCTTGTAGTGCAAAGGGACCTTACACCCTGAACATTGACATAAAGACCTGGCACAGACCTCAGAAGAAAGGGCATATTCCATTCTCCCCTGAACCAGGAAAGCCATCCACGAAACATCCAGGCTGGTCTATAACATCACCTGGAAGCAATCCTCTACCACGGAAGACCTACACTGCTCAGACCTCGACCTGCTCAAAAGAGACTTCCCTTAACACTGAGCAGACTTAACAACAACAACGACCTGCTTACAGGACAGGGCTCCCTGCATTGCCCTTTGATTGTGAGGTGAAAGGAGAGGATGCTCCACATCCTGACTTCAATGTAAGATATGCAGATTCCAGGATCTTTAATACAGAAACATGATACCAACAACAGAGACTGTGAAAAATAAAAGTGTGTTGGCACTACAGACAATGTATTGGATTGGACGATCTAGCTTGCCTGGAGCCTAGACTTCGTCTTGTGCCAAGAAACTTCAGGGGTCTGGTCTCTTTGTACTTAGGCCAACGTTATTTCTTTCCATGTCCCTCATATTTTGGTGGGCCTATGCAAACAACAATTGCCACTCTAACACCATTTTTACTGTGCTCCTTTGACTCTAATCCTTAAAAAGAACTCACTTAAAATTTGAGGTTAACTTAAGCTAATATGCATGTATATGGAAATGTAAGAAAATACTATGCCTGTAATGTTTAAGGAGTTACGTAAGTTTTATGGCTTTAGATTGCCTTGTGTACTTTTAAGAAATATTATAATGGGTTACAATCTGGGGACTTGAGGAACAAAGTAATTGTACATGGATTCTGTCTTATTTATCTTAATGTTCTTTGGCTGAAATTTCAAAGTTAAGATATCAGCAAGGGGACTTCTGAGAATTATGTTATGGGTGATTGTCCTTCCACTGTAACTTTACCTTGTCCTCTTTCTTTGCACCCTTGTTCTCATAATTAAAAATAAAAATTAAAAAAAAAAAATTATTATATTTTCTACACATAAAAAAAAAAAAAAAAAAAAAGGGGGCCGGGCGGTGGCACTGGAGGTAAGGTGCCTGCGCTAGCCTAGGACGGACCACGGTTCGATCCCCCGGCGTCCCATATGGTCCCCCAAGAAGCCAGGAGCAACTTCTGAGCGCATAGCCAGGAGTAACCCCTGAGCATCACAGGGTGTGGCCCAAAAATCAAAAAAAAAAAAAAAAAAAAAAAGAAAATAAAAAAAATTCATCTTTGTTTTTTATATATAAAAAAGTGATATATACATTATATGATTTATTTTAAGGCATTTTTAAAAGCGAGGAGATAGTCTGGGAATAATAATCCACAAAAGCAAATAAATGATGATGAAGATGATGATGACAATTTTAAAAAACGGAGGACCTGGAGTGATAGCATAGCAGCAGGGCATTTGCTCTGCACATGGCTGAAGCAGGACAGATCCAGGTTCAATCCTCAGCATCCCATATGGTCCCCCGAGCCTGCCAGGAGCGATTTCTGAGCGCAGAGCTAGGAGTAACTCCTGAGTGCTACCGGGTGTTCTTCCCTCCCCCCAAAAAAAAGCAGAGGCCAAAGAAATAGAAGAGCAGGTAAGGCGCTTGCCTTGCATATTGCCAACCTGGGTTTAAGGTCTGGTACTTCCACCAAGAATGTTACCTGGAATAAGCTCTGAATATAGTGGATGTGGCCCAAAAACACAATGGAAAATCAGAGTTACAGTGGTAAACTTAAAATTCAAAGTACTGGTAGCAAACTGAACTTATAAAAATATACTGGAAATTTATTATGAAAAAATATATACAATAAAATATAATATTTCAGAAAAAGGTAGCATGTTTATAGCCTAATGAACAAATTTTATAATTAAGTATGAATATTTGGCAGCTTCACATCTGACAGCAATGCTCACAAGTTGATGAAAACAACAGGTTACAATCTGGGAGATAATTTCTTCTTCTTTTTTTTTTTTTTGGTTTTTTGGCCACACCCGTTTGATGCTCAGGGGTTACTCCTGGCTAAGCGCTCAGAAATTGCCCCTGGCTTGGGGGACCATATGGGACGCTGGGGGGTCGAACCATGATCCCACGGTCCTTCCTTGGCTAGCGCTTGCAAGGCAGACACCTTACCTCTAACACCACCTCACCGGCCCCAGGGAGATGGTTTCTAAACCCAAATAAGGCTCACTGATGAGATACAACCTGATATATCTCCATTTAAAAATGGGGACAATAGAGCTACACTGTTAGGTCTAAAAAATTAAAATTCCAACATAGAAATATGACTTCTTTTAGAAAAAAAGAACTCTGTGAATCCAAAATATTCATTTATTGAAAGAGTTGAAACAGGAAAATTAAATCACTCAAAACCAAAATATCTATTTAAATTATACTATAGACAGATGTCATGTTTTAGATATCTTTTCTCAGTAAACCCATAGCAAGTTATTTTTCTGTGAAAAAGAGAAATTGTTGTTTCTATACTTAGACAAGATATAAAGCAGCTGGTATCTAGAAACCAAATGAATGGAAAAGAACAATTTACATACCAGGTTATCACCTGGCTACACGAGATGCTTTAAAACAAAAGGAAAAACAGATTATCTTCTATCTTCTACTCTTAAAATTTGTCTCTTGAGTTTACTTGGTACAATATGAATAACAGGATTCTAGAAAGCTAAATACTTATAATACTGTATTACTATTAATTTAGTAAAATTCTAAAACAATGCATTGTGATTACCCTCGGAAAACATTTTAAAGTTTCTTTAAAAAAATTAGTTGGGGCTGGAGTGATAGTATAGTGGGTAGGACTCTTGCCTTGCAAGCGACTGACCTAATACCTCATATGGTCCCAAGCTCTACCAGGAGTAATGCCTGAGCTCAGCCAGGTAGAGCTCAAATACCAAATATAAATAAAATGAAATGAAATGAAATACTGGGGTCAAAAAATAGTGCTTTTGGAGAGAGAAGCACAAATTAAAAAAATTTTTTTGGTTATGCTATTGTTTGTTGCCTGTTTTTTTTTTCCCATGGGTTTTCTTTTATGTGTGTGTGCTTTGTTTTATTTTTTTATTTCAGGACTCTTGTTATTCTGTGGTTGATATCTTTATTGCTGTGGTGCTTTTCGAGTTTTATGTTTGATTTTTTTTTTAATTTTTTTTAGTATTGTTGTTAGGTTTCTCCCCTTTTCCCTTTCTTCTCTTAAACTGATATTTATAGCCTCTAGAAGAACTCTTCCCATTTTTTGCTTGTTTGATTTTTGCCCCATTTTATTTATTTTTTATTCTTTTCTTCAAACAGAACCACATAATTTGAACCATCTTATTTCGCCTCACAAATTGAGGGAGAAATAATGGAGGGTACCAAGACCAGACAGTCATATGAACATTAAGTAGAAATAAAAAATAATGATCAGACATGCTAGACACAAAGGAGACCACTTATACTAGAAAGCCGAAGGTTAAAGGAGGGGGGTGTGGGATGCATGCTGGGAACATGGGTGGAGGGAGGACAACATTGGTGGTGAGAGTGACCCTGACTCAATGTCACTATGTACCTAAAAAATTACTGTGAAAGATTTGTAATCCACTTTGGTCAAAATAAAAATAAAAAAAAAAATGCTTTTGGGTGTTTGCCCCAAAAAACAAAGAAATTCTAAATTAATTAGAGACGGAGTCTCTTTTGCTTGGAAACTGTGGATAAAACTGACTGTGCTGGCGCCTTAAGCATGGCAGCCATTTTGAGGCTTCCTCATGCTGGCTCCAGCCTGGGAACTTTGATTGTCCCTGGCATTCATCGCCCCAGGGCTCACTCCTTCTGTGGTGAGCCTTCCCTCCACAAGGGATGGAAGCAGAGGAGTGCAGCTGCTCTGCCTCCAGGCTGCACACTCCACCTAGCCAATGAATACCACCACAACACATAAAAAACCCACAATACAACCATGGCAATGGGGAAACTACGCAGACCAACATCAGGCATAGAGAATGAGGATGGCAACTCTGATGACCCAACAACGGCCAACCACCTAGTTAGTCTTTCAGATATGGAGTTTAGAGAAGAAATATGGAGGATATTCACAGAACTCTAAGAAAGTATAGAACAGAACACTAGTAAGAATCAAGAGAATATGAAGATAGAAATCAGAAAACTGAGCCTGGAGAGAGAGCACAACAGCTTTGCCTTGCAAGCAAAGGTGGTTGGTTCGAATTCCGGTATCCCATATGGTCCCCCGTGCCTGCCAGGAGCTATTTCTGAGCAGACAGCCAGGAGTAACCCCTGAGCACTGCCAGGTGTGGCCCAAAAACCACAAAAAAAAAAAAAAAAAAAAAAAAAGAAATAAAGGAAAGAAAGGAAAGAAAGGAAAGAAAGAAAGAAAGGGAGAGAGGGAGCGAGGGGGAGAGAAAGAAAGAAAGAAAGAAAGAAAGAAAGAAAGAAAGAAAGAAAGAAAGAAAGAAAGAAAGAAAGAAAGAAAGAAAGAAAGAAAGAAAGAAAGAAAGAAAGAAAGAAAGAAAGAAAGAAAGAAAGAAAGAAAGAAAGAAAGAAAGAAAGAAAGAAAGAAATCAGAAAACTCGGAACTGAAATATCAGGTCAAATAACAGGTCTGAAAAACTCAGTAAACAAATTGAAAGACTCAATGGATAAGCTCTCCCACAGGGTAACAGCAGCTGAGGATAGAATTAGTGTGTTGGAAGATGAGAAGCATAACAACTCCATACAGCAGAAGAGATTGGAAAAAAAAGCCTTAAAGATAATGATCAGACAATGGAAAAATTACACAAAGAATATGAAAAAAAATAAAAATAAAAATAAAAAAGGGGGACTAGAGATAAATGGAGATGGGGTGTTTGCCTTTCATGCAGAAGATCATTAGCTCGAATCCCAGCGTCCCATGTGGTCCCCTGAGCCTGCCAGGAGCGATTTTTGAGCGGAGAGCCAGGAGTAACCCCTGAGCGAAGCCAGGTGGGACCCAAAAACCAAATAAATAAATAAAATAAAGAATATGAACAGATGAAAATAAAAGTCTTTGATAAGCTCAACAGAAACAACTTAAAAGTCATTGAAGTCCCAGAGACTCAAGAAGAAAATTTCCAGGAAGAATCAACAGTCAAGAACATCATCACAGAGAAACTACCAGAGCTAAAGAATACATATGGCCAAATCCTGCATGCCCGAAGAGTACCAGCTAAAAGGGACCTCAGAAAAAATGCCCCAAAACACATCCTAGTCACAATGATGAAACCCACAGATAGAGATAGAATACTGAAAGCAGGGGGCGGTGGCGCTAAAGGTAAGGTGCCTGCCTTGCCTGCTCTAGCCTTGGACGGACCGCGGTTTGATCCCCCGGTGTCCCATATGGTCCCCCAAGCCAGGAGCAACTTCTGAGCACATAGCCAGGAGTAACCCCTGAGCGTTACCGGGTGTGGCCCAAAAACCAAAAAAAAAAAAAAAAAAGAATACTGAAAGCAGCAAGATCAAAAAGGAAAATTACATTCAAGGGAGCATCCTTGAGATTTACAGCAGACCTGTCAACAGAAACACTCAAGGACAGAAGGCAGTGGTGGGATATAGTGACAAAACTCAATAAAATAAATGCTTCGCCTAGAATACTGCACCCAGCCTGACTCACTTTCAGGTTTGAAGGAAGTATACATGGCTTCACAAATAAACAACAGCTAAATTAATTAGAGACTTCTGTCAAAATATGAGCGGCATAGGAGCAGCACAAACTTATACTAGTCACAATATATAATGTCATGAAATATATGCTTACCTTGATCCTCACTTCCTTCCTTACAAAGACTAGAACTCTGGCCCAGACTCAAACTAATATCATCAGAAGTCTTAGCAGTGTCTGTATCCCCTACAAAGAGAAATATATGAAGGCATTATATTTAAGGAAAGGTCATACAGTATGGAACAACAAGGACAAACATCTAGGAATATAATAGAAATCTACCAACCGCAGCAGTTTTAGAAGGTGCTCTTAACAAAACAAAGTATTATAAATTATTAGACCACATAATTTTTTGTCACAATACTACAAATGAGGCTATTCTTTTTTTTTTGGTTTTTGGGTCATACCCGGCAGTGCTCAGGGGTTACGCCTGTCTCTACACTCAGAAATCGCTCCTGGCAGGCTTGGGGTACCATATGGGATGTCGGGATGCGAACCACTGACCTGCATGCAAGGCAAATGCCTTACCTCCATGCTATCTCTCTGGCCCCACGGCTATTCTTTATAATGAGACAATTTTAAAAAAGAAATGCAACTTACATAATAATAGTTTGAAAGAGTAAAAATTCCTTTTCCGGGGCCGGGCGGTGGCGCTAGAGGTAAGGTGCCTGCCTTACCTGCGCTAGCCTTGGACGAACCGCGGTTCGATCCCCCGGCGACCCATATGGTCCCCCCAAGCCAGGAGCAACTTCTGAGCGCATAGCCAGGAGTAACCCCTGAGCATCACCGGGTGTGGCCCAAAAACCAAAAAAAAAAAAAAAAAAATTCCTTTTCCATCCTCAGAAACTTAGAAAGTTGAAAAACTTGGTAAAATACTATAAATCTGTCTGACACAGATTTATTGAATAGTGGTAATTTATAGAATGAAATGTATAGGGAATATTTTATTTATTTGCACCCCAAGGTTTACGCAAAAAAAATTACAGTTTTCTATGATCCTTCTGAAACTCATTAAGGCACTTTTCCTCAACTAAGTTTATTATAGATCCAAACTTAGCATTCAAGCAATATTATACAACAGGTGAAATACTTGTGTGAAATTTGGATGATGAAAGAATATGATGTAAGTCAAGTGATCTTTAGGGAAAAAAAATACTTTTAGAAGCTGAAGCAATCATACAAGGGCAGGGTGTTTGCCTTGCAAGTGGCCCATTCAGATTCAATTCCCACAATCCTATGTTTCCCCAAACCTGCCTGGACAGATCCCTGAGCACTGAGCACTAAGCACTGCTGACCCAAAATCAAAAAACTAAAAGAAAAATACTTTTAATAAAGTAATTCCAAGTGATTATTTTCATTACATGTGTGTATACTGTACTCAGTTATCTTTTTCTACAACCCTCAATGAAATGGAAATCAAAAGCAACTTTCAAATGATCTACCTTTAATAGTGGCAGCTGTTCCCAGACGAGAGGAACCAGATCCAATCTGTAACCAAAGAATAAAGCTGGTCAGTAAGAATTAGCAAAACTGGGGCCGGGAAGGTGGCGCTACAGGTTAGGTGTCTGCCTTGCAAGCGGATGGACCGCGGTTCGATCCCCCGGTGTCCCATATGGTCCTCCCAAGCCAGGGGTGATTTCTGAGCACATAGCCAGGAGTAACCCCTGAGCGTCAAACGGGTGTGGCCCAAAAACCAAAAAAAAAAAAAAAAAAAGAATTAGCAAAACTATCATGTGATTTAAAGGTACCTGTTATTTTGATAAATATATAAATGCAGGCCAACAGCACATTACTTTATTTAATTAATGTAGTCAGTTCTCTTATAAGTTTAATTTTAGGCACTATGGTTTAGAATACTGTTTTTTTTTTTTGGGGGGGGGGGGTCACACCCGGCAGCAGTCAGGTGTTACTCTGGCTCTAAGCTCAGATATCGCTCCTGGCAGGCTCGGGGGGCCCTATGGGATGCCGGGATTCAAACTGCCGTCCTTCTGCATGCAAGGCAAACGCATTGCCTCCATGCTATCTTTCCGGCCCCTAGAATACTGTTAATGGTAGGATTTCATGCATGGCACATTCCTGCACCGGAGTCCACTGCCTTCCACCCCTGTACCAGGATCTTCGGATCTTCTCCATCTCCTGACTCTTCCATCCCCCTTCCTTGTTATCTTGCTGGATATGGAAAATGCTGCTTCCTCTATCGGAGGCATGCTGGGACACTGAATCCCTCACTAAGCTCAGGATAGATGGAACCCAGGGTCAGAATGTCTTCACATTGAAGCCATCCAGGCCATTTAATTACTAGCAGATTTTTTTTTAATATCACATGACCTGTTCATGGTATGAAGTAAAGGAGAATTATGTGTTGAGGATTTCTAAAATACATTTAAATTTGTCTGGACACATAACTAAAGATTTGGAAAACAAACCACAAAGAGCAACCAAAATCTTACTGTCAGGCTGTCAGTATATCAATATATATTTCCTGAATTCCAAACTAAACCCATTTGCCTCCTGCTATGACATATTTAAAACCAATCGAAAACTAAAGTACTCACTAAAAATTATGTTAACACAAACTATAAACCGAAAACCAAAATCTGCTGAGGTTTTTTTTTGGGGGGGGTTGTTTTTGTTGTTTTTTGTTTGTGTGGCCAAAAAGCCAAAATTTTAGCTTTTGGGCCACACCCGGCAGCACTCAGGAGTTACTCCTGGCTCATAGCTCGGAAATCGCTCCTGGCAGGCTAGAGGGACCATATGAGATGCTGGGAATCAAACCTGGGCCTGTCCTGGGTCTGCCACATGCAAGGCAAATGCCCTACCACTCTGCTATTTCTCTGGCCCCCTATTTCTCTGACCCCTGCTGAGTTTTTTTGTGCTTAGACTCATGATGGTCTAATACCTCCCTAAATTTTCATAGACATTATTTATTGTACTGCTAAAAATATTAAATAATACTATAACTTTTATGAAAACTTAGATAAAGCCAATATGAAACTGACTAATCAACAAATGTAAAGACCTGTACGCCTGTTTTCAAGGGATTCAAGAAGAAAACACGCTATGTTAGTATCTGAGAATAAAATTGAGACTATTCATATACTTTATACTTCACATCATTCAATATAAATAGGAATTCAAGAATTACTATATATAATAGGAATATACAAATCACAGTAAAGCTTAGTATCAACTCTGAAAAACACAAAGGACTACTGATTTGTCTGGCTATTAAATAAATGTGTAGCACATATGCACAGGTGTGTGTGTGTATTCAAATACACTGAAATGTTTATATTTAAGTTGCTTATATTGGGCTGGAGAGACAGCTCAATAGACTGAACATATGCTTTCTACGCAGGAGGTCCTATTCAATCTCCAGTACCACATAGTCCTGTAAGCACAATCAGTGTGGGATGATCCCCATGCACAGAACCAAAGTTGGTTCTGAGCACCTTCAAGTGTGGATCAAACCCAAGTAAAAGAAAAGATAAAATTTATCTTATTCTATGTAAAAGTTAATGGCAGTGAAAAAAGAAGAAATGAGCATACATATACAGGTTTAAAATTACTAATAAATTCCTGATGTAGCCAATTTTAAACTTAGCTTTGTAATTTCCCCCTAAGACAGGAGTAGCGAACAGGATTTTTATCCTCACTCAAAATGGCAAAATGCAATATGTGTTTAGTATATTATTGTTCAAATGAGATGCTTTTGTGTGAGTGGTGTTTGTCTGTTTTGGCAGGTCACTGCATAGTGTGGCTCTCTGACTCTCACAGTTTAAAATTTTGGCTCTCTGTGTCGAACTTGTTCGCCACCCCTGCCCTAAGATATGCATTCTACTAACTGTAAACAGCTTTGCAGTTAGCGGGAGAGAAGGAGTGGACACCAGGCAGTGCTCTGGGGTCACTGCCAGCTCGATGCACTGGAATCACTCCAGGCAGGGCTGAGGGAATTATGAAGTGCTAGGGAATTCCTTACACGCCCAGCCCACTAAGCAATCTCTCCACTTCCCTCTCTCCCTCAAAAAAATTTTACTACAAGCCAAGCTTCACTTTTAGTACTAAGGAGATAGCCCAAAGAGCTGGAGCACGTGCGTACAGGAGCTCTGGGATCCCCAGCATAACATCGACCTCTGAACAAAGGGCTGAGAATAGCTCCCGTACACTAAATCGGAAGTAACCCACAAACACTTCAAGATATGGTCCAAAAACAAAACAAAATATTTAATGTTTAGCTTCTAGCTAGACAGGTTATAAATCTAACATTTGTTATATTTTAACTAGAATAATAAACACAAGACTTCAAATAGACATTTTTTTTCCTTTTGCTTTGTTTTGGGACCACACCTGCTGGCACTCAGGGGTTACTTCTGGCTCTGCACTCAGAAATTGCTCCTGGCAGGCTCGGGGGACCATGTGGGATGCCGAGAATCGAACCCAGGTCTATCCTAGCTTGGCCTCATGCAAGGCAAATGCCCTACTGCTGTACTATCTCACCAGCCCTAAATAGACATATTTTTTAAACAAGCAAAAATAACACCCTTCTAGGAATTTAAAATAATGTTTAAAAAAAATTTTCAATACGGGTCTGACAATTGTTTGCTCCCAAGTTCAAGTTGTACCCTTTTTCTTTCCTCATCAGGTATCCCTCTTTATTCTGGGGCTGGGCTTTCATCTTTTGACCTATGGGAAGTGGGCCCAGTTTCTGGTCTAGCTCTGGCCAATAATGATAAGAGAGAATCTGCTGGAGGCTTCAGGGAAAAGACCTTTCATGTCTGAAAAGATGACCAAAGACAAATTCTCCACCCCCACATTCCTTACTTTTCAATAGGTTCATGATTAAAGCTTCTGTGTTCATCCTGTAACCCTGAGAGAGAGAAAAAATTTCAAAAGAACTATGGAAATGTCAACCCACAGCCGGACATCACTGAGCTGCAGCACAAATGCCACAAAGCCACCTCCAGATGTAGGTGACAAACTCCCATTTCTTCAACTTACTTAATGAGTTCAGTCCTGTGATTTGCTCACATAAGCATTCTGAATGGACACAATGAATGGTCATATTTTAGACTGCATGCATTTTATACTATTTAACTTTCTTCTCCCGAAATGAAAGTCACGACTATTTACTTGTGAAACAACGGAGGATTGAGAACGCAAATTACAGTACGCACAGACACAGACACACACATATAAGAATGCAATGAATTCCCCCCCCAAATGTCACTGTAGAAAAACACTAATGGTCTTAGCATTCATGACACATTCAGTAAAGAAAATCAAATTCCAAACCGCATGCACAATATAATACCACTCTATTTAAATAAGTTTAATTTTATTATGAATGAGTAATTTTTTTCTTGTTGCTTTTCATAATTTGCTTTTTATTTCTCGTCCAGTGGTGGGGCTCGAATGCTGGGCCTCACAAACATAGGCAAGGAAAGTATTTTAGCACTAAGCTACACCCCAGCACCTATTTATTTTTAACAAATGCATTTTAAAGGAAAAAATATTAAATAAATTATTCAACACGCTTTTTACTTCATTAGTGTGTACACATTAAAAGGCATAGTGCTTCGTGAGTCTTGGGTTTGATCCCTAACATCACACGTGGTCCCTGAGAATATCAGGAGAAACTTCTGAGCATCTACACGTGTGCGACCCCTCCCTAATTAAAAATCTTAAATGACTGCTTAGACTAATACTACCTCTAACAATATATAAAAGTCTGACTCTATTTCACTTGAGCTTCCCTACTGAGTAACAGTAAAGTCAACTATTTCCTTTATTTAAAAATTATAAAACAAGGGGCCAGAGAGATAGCATGGAGGTAGGGCATTTGCCTTGCATACAGAAGGACGGTGGTTCAAATCCCGGCATCCCATATGGTCCCCGGAACCTGCCAGGAGCGATTTCTGAGCGTAGTGTGTGTGACCCAAAAACCAAAAAAAAAAAAAAAAAAAAAATTATAAAACAAAAATACTAAAGCCCACCAATAGAATAGCCTCCAATATTGGCCCATGTTTACTGACAAGTTGACATTTTTAAGGAAAATCAAATTAATCACCCTGAGAAAAGATGCTTACAACTACATTCTGGACAGGATTCCTTCCCTCAAACAAGCAGAGCCAGTTCTACTAGGCATGATGCTCAGGAAGAATTTCCAAACTGGCCACTGATGTGTCCTTTCACTTGTTCTACCACAAAAAAGGGGAGAGAGGTATGGTTTTCCAATATTGAGAAGATGTAGGCTTAGTCCCCAGGGTAATTGGACAATCCAACATTTGTTAGAAAGAAAGCAGCTACAGTTAATAAAGAACCAAAAACATGCAGACAAGGCCGGAGTGATAGCACGGTGGCAAGGCAAATGAGGATTCGGTTCCAGGTATCCCATAAGGTCCCAGAGCCTGCCAGGGGCGATTTCTGAGTGCAGAGCCAGGAGTAGCTCCTGAAAACCGCCGGGTGTGGCCCAAAACTAATCAAAACAATCAATCTATCAAGGAATAGTTTTAAAAAATCATTAACATGATTAACATGTTGATTAACATGTTAACAGTAATTAACATGTTAGCATCATTAACAGCTAATAAATGCACAAAGCATATATTAGACAATGGAGACAAAAGGAAAATTTACTATGTAGAGGCTTATAAACTTTCCAAACATTATCATTAACTAAAATAAAAGTGCTACATAAAAAGCCAAAAGTGTGTGCTCCATCTTTAAAGAAAAGAGGCAACAAACACCACAGGTCCTTGAAAAATATTGTGGAATAGGGAATGATTAAAATAAGACATAGACTGAGCCAGAAAATAGAGATAAATTTCTGGCACAGAAATTTGGAAGTGAGGGGGCCGGAGAGATAGCATGGAGGTAAGGCAGTTGCCTTTAATGCAGAAGGTTGGTGGTTTGAATCCTGGAATCCCATATAGTTCCCTGAGACTGTCAGGAGTGACTTCTGAGCATAGAGCCAGGAGTAGCCTCTGAGTGCTGCTGGGTATGACCCAAAAACCAAAAAAAAAAAAAAAAAAAGAAAAGAAAAGAAAAAGAAAAAGGAAAAGAAAAAGAGGGGCCGGGAAGGTGGCGCTAGAGGTAAGGTGTCTGCCTTGCAAGCGCTAGCGTAGGACGGACCACGGTTCGATCCCCCGGCGTCCCATATGGTCCCCCCAAGCCAGGGGCAATTTCTGAGCTCATAGCCAGGAGTAACCCCTGGGCATCAAACGGGTGTGACCCAAAAACCAAAAAAAAAAAGAAAAAGAAAAAGAAAAAGGAAAAGAAAAGAAAAGAAAAGAAAAGAAAAGAAAAGAAAAGAAAAGAAAAGAAAAGAAAAGAAAAGAAAAGAAAAGAAAAAAGAAAAAGAAAAGAGGGGCCGGCGAGGTGGCGCTATAGGTAAGGTGTCTGCCAAGGAAGCCAAGGAAGGACTGCGGTTTGATTCCCCCTGGCATCCCATATGGTCCCCCCAAGCCAGAGGCAATTTCTGAGCGCCTAGCCAGGAGTAATCCCTGAGCATCAAACAGGTGTGGCCCGAAAAACCAAAAAGAAAAAAAGAAAAAGAAAAGAAAAGAAATTTGGAAGAAGTGGAAAAGATAACTTCATCCCACAAACAGCACAATATAATACCAGAGAGACTGAAGGAGAAATATAGAAGGTGATAGAAGTCAGCTATTTACTTCTACGTAGAGAAAGGGTTTATATAATGACCACTAAAATCCACAGCTATCTAAAATTCAACTAAAGAACAATCTCTAAGATTCCCAAATCTTACGTTAAGAGAATTTTAGTAAGTCTGGCTGAGAAGGCAAACTCAAATAACTGGGACTTAGATTAGCGTGGGTGATGTTTAGGATAAAAGAAAATAGAGCAGAAAAGAACCAGCCGAGGTTAGGATGAGAATACAATAGAAGACTTTGGCCAACTTTTGAAATACTATTTTCAGAGTTACTATTTTAAATTCATAGGAAAAGTCACATGGCATAAAAACATTGGAAAACTAGCAAAAGAAAATTCATTTCATTCTTCAGGTTTTACCACTAACATCTTAAACACTGAGGTTTTGAGAAAGTAATTTTTCCCATATTTAAGCCAGGAAAAAACACAAACACTTCTCCAATATAGATGTGAAGATAAATGAGAGCATGCAAACTATAAACTAAATTTTTTAAATTAGGGCCCGGAGAGATAGCACAGTGGCATTTGCCTTACAAGCAGCCGATCCAGGACCTAAGGTGGTTGGTTCAAATCCCGGTGTCCCATATGGTCCCTCGTGCCTGCCAGGAGCTATTTCTGAACAGACAACCTGGAGTAACCCCTGAGCACCGCCGGGTGTGGCCCAAAAACCAAAAAAAAAAAGTTTTTAAATTAATTAATCTATTTATTTTGGACTGAAGCACTGTGAATGGCAAAGTTACTCATGACTGAATTTCAGGCATACAACATTCCAACGCCAATCCCATCACCACTGTCTATCTCTCTGAACCAATGTCCCTTTTCTTTCCTGCCCTGGAGTTGCCTCTATGTACAGCAGGTAGGCACTATTTTCTTTTTCTTTTTTTAGTTCCATCTTTTATTTTTTTTCTTTCAGGAACAGTGGTTTACAATGGTTACAGGTAGGTTATTCCTTGACCTCCTTTCAGCACCCAGTCCCATCCCTTTATCACTTCCCTCTTTCACTGTCACAGAGGTCCCTTCCGAGACTTATCCCTCAAGCTCCAGTGGCGGGCTTCCTACTAATAACCAGTTCTTCTAGTCTTCATTTCTACTGTCTTTGGGCATTCCTTTAAGTTTTTTATATCCTGCATATGTATGGGATCATTTTCTCTATTCCCCTCCATCTGACTCATTTCACTTAGCATAATATCCTTCAGATCCATCCATGTAGCAGCAAGTTGCATACTTCATCTTTTCTTATGACCAAGTAGTATTTCACTGTGTATATGTACCTTATCCAGTCATCTATTCTTGAGCACACGAGTTATTTCCAGATTTTTGTCTATTGTGAACGGTGCTGCAACGAACATAGAAGTGTAAATGTCTTTTCTACATTGTGTTCTGGAGTCCTTGGGAATGGAATGGAACTGCTGGAAGATATGGAATTTCAATGACTAGTTTTCTGATAAATATCCATATTGTTTTCCAAAACGGCTGGACCAGTCAATATTCCCAATAGCGTTGAATGAGGATTCCTTTTTGGAACCAAATTTCTTCTTTCTGTTTGTTTCTTTATTTTGGCGTCACAATGAACAGTGCTCAGAGCTTATTCCTGGCTCTCCCCGCAGGGATCACTACTAGCAGGCTCAGTTACCAAGGATTGTAACCTCTGAGCACTGTCCATTGTGGGCCCCCATCTCCCAAAAAAGAATAGATGAATCCATCATGTGAAGGAGGCAAGAGACTAGAGAAAACATGAGCCCACCTGATTGCTGGGATCTAAACCAGCGTAAGAATTTCTGGAACTGCAACCAACTGGGGGTGTGGCCTCTCGAATGAACTCAGACATTTCAATCCCTCCACCAGGATCACTGGGGGAAAAAAAGGAGAAAAAGAGAGCAAATGTTATTATTTTAACACCGATGACTTTTATTATTATTATTATTATTATTATTCATGTTTTTTCTTCAAAACTATGGCATCAGGTAATCGATAAATGGCAAAAAATAAAAAGAATTATATTCTCTTCTTATAGAATTGATCACTTATATCATTTTATAATCACTAATCATTTTCAACCTGCCTACATCCAATCCCATGAGAGAAGATAAACTTGATTATAACTACAGAACACTACATGCTGCATCTATTCTATGTGTCATACAACCTCTATGGCAACGAGATGATTTGACTTCTGCTTTAAAAGAGTAAAAGTAAACAGATAAATTAAAATATAGATAGTAATCAAACTTTACACTTCTTCATCCCACCAAGGGCACAGTCCAACTAAGTAAGATGACTGATGCGATGGGGATCGTGCAATATAATAATTGTCCAAGACAAGCTATTTTTATTTGTATTTTAAGTTAATGAAACTTAACTGGGCTGACAACAGATTTGAAAGAGCTGGGAACCATTTAGACATTTAGATTTGTGTGTTATCTTACAAGACATAAGCTATAAAAGTAAAATACTGTTAATTAGTACTAAGAACTATTAGACAAGAGAGGAATGCACATTGTGGGTTCAAGGACATGAGAAAGTTTGCATATATGTGGGGAAAAAAAATTCCAAAACTATGGGAGACTATGAGACCAAATTTCGATAAAAGTGTGTAGGAAAATGTATTGCATGGCACCCGCTTCAATATTTATCATTATAGCTGTTTGAATTCTAGTGAAATTTTGTAATTAATGGTCTCATAACTATCGTTTTTTGCCTAAGGGTTGTTCTAACTCTAGAACACTTACTACAGTTAACTAAGACCCAGTAATAAAATTTAGCTTTCTAACTTGCTGCCCATTTATAAAAATAAAACATTAAAATTCAGTTTCAAATCTGATAGCCAAATCAGCGTACAAATATCCATGTTTAAAAGTATAACATGTGCGTGCCTGTTTGTTGTTTGTTGTTGACCCGTATGGGGTATATAAGCCAGAATGAGAACTATTATCTCACAAAATCTTAAATATTTAGATGGCCATCACCATCATGAATTAATGTTGAAGAATAGCCAGCATACTAAATATACTATAGTTTTCCTATTGATATACTCTAAGTCAGATTCCAAAGAAATCAGGAGATGGAGATTAAGGTCATGTCTAAGCTATAAAACAAAATATTCAACCATGGAAAAGAGCAAAAACCCTCAGCTAGACTGTTTCTTTACATCAGTTTTATCGATCTATCACTGCTATGTGCTCAGAACCAAACTATGTAGACCACACAAGTCAGTGTATTAAAATTAGGCAACATCACAATAAATTTTATAATACATTAGAGCCTCAAGAACCAGAGCCAGAGTAAAGCAGGTAGGGCATTTGCCTTGCACGCAGCCAACCCAAATTTCATCCTTGGCATCCCACATGATCCCACAGAGCACTGCCGGGAGTAATTTCTTGGTGCAGAGCCAGGAATAAACCCATAGCATCGCTGCATATGCCCTCCCCAAATCACCCTCCTAAAAAACAAAACCCACCCCGCTGCATATGCCCTCCCCAAATCACCCTCCTAAAAAACAAAACCCATCCCTTTCAGGGGTCTCAAACTCGAGGCCCTCCATACAACATTTTGTGGCCCTGCCCTAGAGGAATCTTTTTTTGTTTTGTTTTGTTTTAGTTGTCTGGATCACAGCCCTCAATGTTCAAGGCTTTGCACTCAAGGATCATCCCGACTTTGCCTCTTGCGGCCCCCAGGTAAATTGAGTTTGAGACTCCTGCTTTAACTATTACCTCCTGACCTTTCCCATATACTCACACCTTTCACTCCCACTCCTAAGCAGTCATTCATCTACTTTCTGTTTCTATAAACTTTCTTATTGTAGATGTCTGATGTAATTAAAATCAGTCATCTGAGCTCATTTATAAATAAATGTTTATACTTGCTCCTTCATGACTAGCTTCTTTCACTTAGAACATTTTCAAAGTTCATCCAAATGTAGCATGACTGGTGCTGTGGCCAAGTAACATTCCATTCAGATAACCTTGTTTACCATTCACCAATTAGAAGACAATCTTGCCTAGTTTTATACATCGCTTCTGATACAGCAAGTCTAAATGATTATAATCTGTAAGTATATTATCAATGACAAATAAAAAGAACTATTTCAACAAATAACTATTTTAGTAAATAAAAAAGTAGTTCTTATATTCTAATCAGAAGGGCATGTGCTATTAGCCTTTTCTCAATAAATAGTCCCCAAAATCTAATATATAAATACTACTACCTCCACTTTAGAGATTAAAAAATTAAAAGTCAGGGGGCCAGAGTGATAGCACAGCGCTAGGGCGTTTGCCTCACATGCAGCCGACCAGGATGGGCCTACGTTCGACACCTGGCATCTCATATAGTCCCCCAAGACTGCAAGGAGCGATTGCTGAGCACAGAGCCAGGAAGTAACCTCTGAGCACCCCCAGGTATGACCCCAAAAGCAAAGAAAAAGAAAAAGGTTAAAAGTCAAACCATGTAGAGTTGGCCAAGATCAGAGAAGTGTGAACAAAGGACGTGAGCCATTGGAATCTGAAGTTGAGGTGGTCCAAGAGAAAAAAAATAAAATTTACTCAGCATCATCAATGCGTGATCATATTTTTTTCTTTCTAACACATACCAGAATGCTGTTATGATAGGCAAAAGAGACAAGCTAAGATTTGAAGGCCAGACCCATACCAGTCACTAAAGACCAGTCTAAGACTAAGACGCTGACTTTCAGACATAGGTCTTCTCTTTCCAGTTCAATATCACATTCTCATCTAGTTTAAACACATGCATAAGTCAATACTGTGGGGTAGCACATTCTTCAGTGTGTGGGGGGCCATCCTGTGCATGACAGATATGATAATTAGCATCTGTGACCTTTCGTCCACTAGAGGCCAGTATGCATTATCTGACTGTGAAAACACAAAGTCTTCAAATATAGCCAGTGGTCTCCTGGGAATGGGGGAGGCAAAACCACCTCCCAGCTAAGCAACAATAACCTAAAACTAATATTCAATGAGAAGGAAGAAAATATCAAAAGACCAGAAGAGATGAACAAACAAAAGAAAAAATGAACCATCTCTTTTCTAAAAAATCCTTTAGCAATGTGTATTTCTCCTCTACAAATTCATATATAGAACTTTTGATCAGCGACAGATGTCCTAAATGTAGCTAAACATATAAAACAGAAATGTAAGAAGTTTCTTTGTTAGTCAAACTTGAAGATTTTTGGCTATGAAGATTTCAGCAGATACCTGGAAAATATAATGGTTTACAATTCTCACAGAAGCAAAGAGGCTACTGCAGTAAGCAATACACCAAAATCTCTATCTTTATGCCTTAATTTCCCCATCTGTTAAAAAGAAAAAGCCAGGTACAGGGAAAGGCCAAAAAACAGAAGGGGTCTAATCTGAATTAATAAAAGAGGTTTCACCTAATGTTTATTAGAATTATAAACTGCTCAAGCTTAAATCAGAAACTTCACAGCACCATGGCAATACTAAATCTACAAAGCTAATTCTTAGTACCATGATATCCAAAAAAGTATGGAAAGATAAAATACCCCTACACAGAATAAATCTTGAAAAACTGTTTGGTTTAAAATTTACCTGCATACAGGATCTAAGGATCTCAGTTTACAATCTTGCTATCACTATTGCGACAAGAAAGAGAAAATACAGTCCATCTTCAGAATATTTATATGCGAATCCTAAAATTTATATGTTCATTTTCTATCCTGAAACATTAGACATACAATACGAAAATTAATGACTGATTCTTTCTCCAAGATTGATTTTAATAAGCATTTTGAGCTGCTGCACAAGAGCCAATGAGAACTATTAGTAGGCTCAAGGAAGTCCTACAAAACTCATTCATTCATGCAGCAAATTGGTAGCTATAATCTAAAAATCAGAAAGATAAGCTCTAGAAATAAAAAGTACTTATCTTCCCGTTAATTCAGAAAAGAAGCAGCAGCATAGGGAAAAAAAGAGAAAGAAGTCAAAGACAAATATCTTATGTGATGGTAAAACTTGAATACTCTCTTTAATAAAAACTAGGAAAAACAAGTATATATACCAATATTATTTCAATTCAACTATGTGCTAGTTTTCATGGCAAAGAGTAAGTTAAAAAAAAAAAAAAGAAAGAAAAGAAAACAAACTGGTGGGGAAAGAGGTCAACAGGCTAGAGTTGGCCCACGTTGGATCCCTAACTCCACAGTTCCCTGATACCCCCAAGCACTTGCAGGACTGCCCTCATAAGCACTGAACCAGAAATAAGTCCTGAGCTCTAGAGAGAGTTGCCAAAATAAATGATTAAAAAAAAAAAGAAGCATAAGATTAGAGAAAAAATATGACACTGCTATCATTTCTTGAAAAGCAAAAATTAACCTAAGGGCTGAAGCCCTACAATGGGTAGGGTGCTAGACTTGCCATGCAATTGACCTGGGTTCAATCCCCAGCATCCTATATGGTTCCCCCCCCCCCCAAGTACCACCAAAAGTCATTCCTGAGAGCAGTCAGGAGTAACCCCTCAACATCACTGGATGTGGTCCAAAAGCAAAACAAAATAAAGTAACCTGTACAATTTCATCATTTAAAAGGAAGTCTAGTAAGGTTCTTGGAACCTTAAAACTGATCCACCATTGAAAGGAGATAACAAAAAATAGCATAAAAATTTACAATAGCATAAAAATATTGAATGCATTGGCAAACTTAATAAAAGTTATGCAAGCATTTTATGGAGAAATTATAAATCTTATTAGAAGATGTTAAAGAAGATAAAATGTTGTAAAAATATTAATTCTCAGCAAGTGAATCTAAATATTCAATGTAATTCACCACAAAAGGCTAAGTTTTTACAGACTTCTTGCAGTCTGGCAAACTCTAAAGCTTATGTTAAAGAGCAACAATACTAACAGGGGTCCTCAAACTTTTTAAACAGGGGGCCAGTTCACTGTCCCTCAGACCACTGGAGGGTCTGACTATAGTAAAAACAAAACTTATGAACGAATTCTTATGCACACTGCATATATCTTATTTTGCAATGAAGAAACAAAACAGATACAAATACAATATGTGGCCCGTGGGCCATAGTTTGAGGACCACTAAAAAGACAAGGCAAGAGGTTTGCCACATAAGATACGAGAAGTTATGGGGGCTGGAGCGATAGCGCAGTAGTAGCACATTTGCTTTGCATGCAGTTGACCCAGGATGAAGCTGGGTTCAATCCCCAAGGTCCTATATGGTCCCCCAAGCCAGGAGCAATAATTTCTGAGCGCATAGCCAGGAGTAACCACTGAGTCACCGGGTATGGCTCAAAAATAAATATATATGAGAAGTTATGTTATAAATGTACAGTATTAGGAGTACATGTAACAGCATAAAAATAGTTGTAGATTAAAAACAATACAACAGCACATACCAGTAGTATGCCCACTCAGACAAGCACTACATATCACCAAGGAAAATAGTCCATTTACAATTACTGAATAAATCAGTTATTCATTTTTTAAGTCCTAAAACCCTAATTCAGAAATTAAAATAGTTTCAGAGAGGGCAGGAATGTGGCTCAAGTGATAGAGCACATGTAAAATGTCAAAACAAAGGAAAAAGAAAACTTTAAAAGAACTAAATAGGATAAAAATCCTTGTCGTTTCCATGGGAAATAATTTCTTTTTTTTTGTTTTTGTTTTTTCAGGCCACACCTATTTGATGCTAAGGGGTTACTCCTGGCTAAGAGTTCAGAAATTGCCCCTGGCTTGGGGGGGACCATATGGGATGCCGGGGGATCAAACCGCAGTCCTTCCTTGGCTAATGCTTACAAGACAGACACCTTACCTCTAGCGCCACCTCACCAGCACCAGGAAATAATTTCTTAAAAAAAGATAATTACCAAAAAAAAAAAAAAAACCCACCTGCAATTGCACTATATTTAAGAACACATGATTACCTTTAGGAAAACATAATGAGGTCACAAACTGGGAGAAAGTATCTAATCAATATTATCAATAAAGAAACAGTATCATAAACTTCTTAGGGAAAATACAGATTCGGTAATCAATAAGAAAAAGACAACCCAAGAGAAAACCAAGACAAAATATGAGCAGACACTAAAAAGAACAGAGCACCTAAAGGAACCATTTCTATAAGACGTTCACGGAGTCAAAGAGATAGTACATTAGGTAGGGCACTTGTGTTGCATTGAGTCACCCAAGTTTGACCTCCAGCACCACATTCTGTCCCAAAACTCCACCAGAATGGATTCCTGAGCAGAACCAGAAATAGACCCTGAGCACAGCCAGGGATGGCCCAAAAATTCAAAAAGAATCTTTAATTCAATCTCATTAGTAATCAGAAAGATAAACTAAAAGTCACATCAAGTCACATTTAACACTTAACTAAATGGAAAGTTTTAAAGGATACTAACATCATCGAATATTCAAGAGGATAGAAATAATAAAAGCAAACTTAAGTAACAGCGGTTGAGAAATTGCTAACGACTACGTAACAATGAAGAAAAGGAAAAAGTACTGAGTAGTAAATTAATAATACAAAATTCAAATTAATGGTCACTCTGAAAGAAAATAGAATGAAATAGAAAAAGAGTACATAAAGGTTATAAGGTATTTATATAAGATGTATCATACATATATAAAAATATGGAAGTACACAATTAAAAATCTCGGGGCCGGGCGGTGGCGCTAAAGTTAAGGTGCCTGCCTTGCCTGCGCTAGCCTTGGACGGACCGCAGTTCGATCCCCCGGTGTCCCATATGGTCCCCCAAGCCAGGAGCAACTTCTGAGCACATAGCCAGGAGTAACCCCTGAGCGTTACCGGGTGTGGCCCAAAAACAAAAACAAAAAAAAATCTCCAAATGATACACAAAAGTAATTCATTATACATACATATAGTTCACCATAAAAAATACTTAACCTCTGAAAAAATGGAAAATAAACAGAAGTACTTTAAAATATATTAATATCCATAAATAAGAAGTACTCATAATTACTGACCTCACAAAGTACTGGTTACCAGGCTGAGGAGATAGTTAAATCAGTAAGGAGATTGCCTTGCACACAACTGACCTGGATTCATCCCCATCACCATGTGTGATGCCCGAGTCCCACTAGGAGTGATCCCTGATCACAGAGCCAGAAATAAGTCCTAAGCACCACTGGATGTGACCCCCAAAATCCCAAGAATACAAAATACTAGTTACCACACATAATTTATGGTTCTGCTTTTCATAAACTCTCTGTAGTAATCCTAGATCAAACAATAACTATTAGTATTGCTTCACCATTCAAATGAGGAAGCCAAGAGATAAGAAGTTAAATAAGGGCCGGAGTGGTGGCGCAAGCAGCAAGGCATCTGCATTGCTCGAGTTATCCTAGGATGGACCATCGGTTTGATCCTCTGGCATCCCATATGATCGCCAAGCCAGGAGTGATTTCCGAGCGCATAGCAAGGAGTAACCCCTGAACGTCACTGGGTGTGCCCCCCCCCCAAAAAAAAAAAAGTACAATAATTTCCCAAAGGCAAAATAGTCAAGAACTCATTCATCAAGCTATGGCAGACTAAAGGCAAAGTCTGTTTGCTTATCCAAATGATAAGGACATGCATTTTCTGTTTTGTTTGTTTTTGTTTTTTTTCCCCTGGGTCACACCCGGCAGTGCTCAGGGGTCACTCCTGGCTCTATGCTCAGAAATCGCTCCTGGCAGGCTCAGGGGACCACATGGGATGCTGGGATTTGAACCACCAACCTTCTGCATGCAAGGCAAACACCTTACCTCCATGCTATCTCTCCGGCCCCGGAGATGCATTTTCTAATAGAGAAAAGAATCAAGGAATATGCAGAGCTCATTTTTTTTTTTTTTTTTGGTTTTTGGGCCACACCCGTTTGACGCTCAGGGGTTACTCCTGGCTATGTGCTCAGAAATCGCCCCTGGCTTGGGGGGATCATATGGGACGCCGGGGGGATCGAACCGCGGTCCTTCCTTGGCTAGCGCTTGCAAGGCAGACACCTTACCTCCAGCGCCACCTACCCGGCCCCTGGAGCTCATTTTTTAAGGAGCTAAACTTTGTGAGAATAAAAGACAAGCAAATAAAGTAAGTATGTATGTATATAAGTATGTACCCATATATACACACCATAGAAAGATGTCCCTAGATAAGAATTTTTATTTTAATGGTTGAGCTCTTTCCAAAATTAATCTATCACCAAAATTATAATGAAATTTTCTGAAAGGTAAGCACACAAGGCACACTACACCAAAAAAGGCAAATAAGACCAAACCAAGATACTACTTAAAGAGAAATACCGAAGAGAGAAACACACAGCTAAGTATTAATTGTATTAGAAAGTGACAAAAGAGGGCCGGAGGGATAGCACAGGGGTAGGGTGTTTGCCTTGCATGTGGTCAACCCGGTACAGACCCGAGTTTGATTCCCGGCATCTCACATGGTCACCAGAGCCTGCTAGTAGTGGTTTCTGAGAGCAGAGCCAGGAGTGACCCCTGAGTGCCATAAATGTGGCCCAAACACCTAAATGAATGAATGAATGAATGAATGAGTGTTTTTAAAAATAAAAGTGATAAAAGCAATATATAAGAAAACAAACATACGACGACAACAACAAAGATCTGATAAGGCAGGATAAATAAAACAGAAACTGACATAAGTTTATATAAGTATGCTGAATGAAAAGAACTTTTTCATCAATGGAAAAATCATTTACCTAATTGTGCTGTCACTAATAAATCTAAAAAATAATTAATCAAAATCTTTTCAGATTGACTACAGTATCAGTGTAAAAAATGATGAGAATACTTAAAGCAGGTATAGGTTATAATTTAGAGACACCAAAAAAAAAAACTTTAAAGTCTTATACAAAATAACCACTTAGAATAAACCACTAAAAATAGTGACATAAGGGGCCGGAGAGATAGCACAGTGGTAAGGCGTTTGCTTTGCATGCAGAAGGACGTTGGTTCGAGTGCCGGCATCATATGGTCTCCTGAGCCTACCAGGGGTGATTTCTGAGCATAGAGCCAGGAGTAACCCCTGAGTGCTGCTGGGTGTGACCCAAAAACAACAACAACAACAAAATAGTGGCATAACTGAGAAAAAACATTTGATACACAAATGAAGTTATTGTCCTTTATATTTTCTTCAATTCAACAGGAAAAAGGCTAACCACATAGGAAAATATATGATTTGCAAAGGAACACACATGGCAATACAAGAAAATACCTCTATTTTACTAATAAAAAACTGAACATTGAATGAGAAATCATAGTATTACCAAAAGATTTTCTGTTGTGAAAACTGAAAAAAAAAAAATCACGAAATCCTTAAATTGCTAGTTACAGCAAATAAAAAGTGAAAGTTTGGAACTTGGTACCACATATTAAAATTTCTGAAACAAGTATTTTAGCATTCTAGTAATTTTCCCTCTGCTAAGTAATAACAAAAATGTAATCATGTATGGCTGGACAGGAAATGTCTCATTGGCTGTAGACCCTGCCCTGAAAATGTGAGGCCTTCAGTTCAATCCTTACTACGCTGCATCCATCCTAGCAGCGCCACTGTTCAAGATTCGAGGTGTTTTAAGCACTTTCCCACCACACCACAACCAGATATGAGTGAGGAATGTAACCAAAAGATGTGTTTAACACTGTGGCCAGACACCCTCCTCCCCAGTAAGCACATCT